>NW_027485019.1:0-70389 GCF_050908995.1 Andrena cerasifolii
ATATTGCAAAACCGATATTGAAAAACTGATATTGAAACCGATATTAGAACCGATATTGAAAAACCGATATTGAAAAACCGATATTGAAAAACCGATATTGAAAAACTGATATCGAAAAACTGATATTGCAAAACCGATATTGAAAAACTGATATTTGATAACCGATACTGAAAAACCGATATTGAAACCGCTATTAGAACCGCTATTGAAAATTCGATATTGAAAAACCGATATTGAAACAGCGATATTGAAAAACCGATATCGAAAAACTGATATTGCAAAACCGATATTGAAAACCCGATTTTGAAACCGATATTAGAACCGATAATGAAAAGCCGATATTGAAAAACCGATATTGAAAAACCAATATTGAAAAACCGATATTGAAAAACTGATATCGAAAAACTGATATTGCAAAACCGATATTGAAAAACCGATATTGAAAAACCGATATTGAAAAACCGATATTGAAAAACTGATATCGAAAAACTGATATTGCAAAACCGATATTGAAACCGATATTAGAACCGATATTGAAAATTCGATATTGAAAAACCGATATTGAAACATCGATATTGAAAAACCGATATCGAAAAACCGATATTGCAAAACCGATATTGAAAACCCGATTTTGAAACCGATATTGAAAAACCGATATTGAAAAACCGATATTGAAAAACCAATATTGAAAACCCGATATTGAAAAACTGATATCGAAAAACTGATATTGCAAAACCGATTTTGAAACCGATATTGAAAAACCGATATTGAAAAACCGATATTGAAAAACCGATATTGAAAAACCGATATTGAAAAACTGATATTGCAAAAGCGATATTGAAAAACCGATATTGAAAAACCGATATTGAAACAGCGATATTGAAAAACCGATATTGAAACCGATATTAGAACCGATATTGAAAAACCGATAATGAAAAACCGATATTGAAAAACCGATATTGAATAACCAATATTGAAAAACCGATATTGAAAAACCGATATTGAAAAACCAATATCGAAAAACCGATATTGAAACCGATATTAGAACCGATATTGAAAAACCGATATTGAAAAACCGATATTGAAAAACCGATATTGAAAAACCGATATTGAAAAACCGATATTGAAAAACCAATATTGAGAAACCGATATTGAAAAACTGATATTGAAAAACTGATATCGAAAAACTGATATTGCAACACCGATATTGAAAAACTGATATCGAAAAACTGATATTGAAAAATCGATATTGAAACAGCGATATTGAAAAACCGATATTAGAACCGATGTTGAAAAACCGATATTGAAAAACTGATATCGAAAAACTGATATTGCAAAACCGATATCGAAAAACCGATATTGAAACCGATATTAGAACCGATATTGAAAAGCCGATAATGAAAAACCAATATTGAAAAACCGATATTGAAAAACTGATATCGAAAAACTGATATTGAAAAACTGATATTGAAAAACTGATATCGAAAAACTGATATTGCAAAACCGATATCGAAAAACCGATATTGAAAAACCGATATTAGAACCGATATTGACAAGCCGATATTGAAAAACCGATATTGAAAAACCAATATTGAAAAACCGATATTGATAAACTGATATTGAAAAACTGATATTTGATAACAGATAGTGAAAAACCGATATTGAAACCGATATTAGAACCGATATTGAAAAACCGATATTGAAAAACCGATATTGAAAAACCGATATTGAAAAACCAATATTGAGAAACCGATATTGAAAAACTGATATCGAAAAACGGATATTGCAAAACCGATATTGAAAAACCGATATTGAAAAACCGATATTGAAAAACCGATATTGAAACAGCGATATTGAAAACTGATATCGAAAAACTGATATTGCAAAACCGATATTGAAAAACTGATATTGAAACCGATATTAGAACCGATATTGAAAAACCGATATTGAAAAACCGATATTGAAAAACCGATATTGAAAAACTGATATCGAAAAACTGATATTGCAAAACCGATATTGAAAAACTGATATTTGATAACCTATACTGAAAAACCGATATTGAAACCGCTATTAGAACCGCTATTGAAAATTCGATATTGAAAAACCGATATTGAAACAGCGATATTGAAAAACCGATATCGAAAAACTGATATTGCAAAACCGATATTGAAAACCCGATTTTGAAACCGATATTAGAACCGATATTGAAAAGCCGATATTGAAAAACCGATATTGAAAAACCAATATTGAAAAACCGATATTGAAAAACTGATATCGAAAAACTGATATTGCAAAACCGATATTGAAAAACCGATATTGAAAAACCGATATTGAAAAACTGATATCGAAAAACTGATATTGCAAAACCGATATTGAAACCGATATTAGAACCGATATTGAAAATTCGATATTGAAAAACCGATATTGAAACATCGATATTGAAAAACCGATATCGAAAAACCGATATTGCAAAACCGATATTGAAAACCCGATTTTGAAACCGATATTGAAAAACCGATATTGAAAAACCGATATTGAAAAACCGATATTGAAAAACCAATATTGAAAAACCGATATTGAAAAACTGATATCGAAAAACTGATATTGCAAAACCGATATTGAAAAACTGATATGGAAACCGATTTTAGAACCGATATTGAAAAACCGATAATGAAAAACCGATATTGAAAAACCGATATTGAAAAACCAATATTGAAAAACCGATATTGAAAAACTGATATCGAAAAACTGATATTGCAAAACCGATATTGAAAAACCGATATTGAAAAACCGATATTGAAACAGCGATATTGAAAAACCGATATTGAAAAACCGATATTGAAAAACCGATATTGAAAAACCAATATTGAAAAACCGATATTGAAAAACTGATATCGAAAAACTGATATTCCAAAACCGATATTGAAACAGCGATATTGAAAAACCGATATTGAAACCGATATTGAAACCGATATTAGAACCGATATTGAAAAACCGATAATGAAAAACCGATATTGAAAAACCGATAATGAAAAACCGATATTGAAAAACCGATAATGAAAAACCGATATTGAAAAACCGATATCGAAAAACTGATATCGAAAAACTGATATTGCAAAACCGATATCGAAAAACCGATATTGAAAAACCGATATTGAAAAACCGATATTGAAAAACTGATATCGAATAACTGATATTGCAAAACCGATATTGAAACCGATATTAGAACCGATATTGAAAATTCGATATTGAAAAACCGATATTGAAACATCGATATTGAAAAACCGATATCGAAAAACCGATATTGCAAAACCGATATTGAAAACCCGATTTTGAAACCGATATTGAAAAACCGATATTGAAAAACCGATATTGAAAAACCGATATTGAAAAACCAATATTGAAAAACCGATATTGAAAAACTGATATCGAAAAACTGATATTGCAAAACCGATATTGAAAAACTGATATTGAAACCGATTTTAGAACCGATATTGAAAACCGATAATGAAAAACCGATATTGAAAAACCGATATTGAAAAACCAATATTGAAAAACCGATATTGAAAAACTGATATCGAAAAACTGACATTGCAAAACCGATATTGAAAAACCGATATTGAAAAACCGATATTGAAACAGCGATATTGAAAAACCGATATTGAAAAACCGATATTGAAAAACCGATATTGAAAAACCAATATTGAAAAACCGATATTGAAAAACTGATATCGAAAAACTGATATTCCAAAACCGATATTGAAACAGCGATATTGAAAAACCGATATTGAAACCGATATTGAAACCGATATTAGAACCGATATTGAAAAACCGATAATGAAAAACCGATATTGAAAAACCGATAATGAAAAACCGATATTGAAAAACTGATATTTGATAACAGATAGTGAAAAACCGATATTGAAACCGATATTAGAACCGATATTGAAAAACCGATATTGAAAAACCGATATTGAAAAACCGATATTGAAAAACCGATATTGAAAAACCAATATTGAAAAACCGATATTGAAAAACTGATATCGAAAAACTGATATTGCAAAACCGATATTGAAAAACCGATATTGAAAAACCGATATTGAAAAACTGATATCGAAAAACTGATATTGCAAAACCGATATTGAAAAACCGATATTGAAAAACTGATATCGAAAAACTGATATTCCAAAACCGATATTGAAACAGCGATATTCAAAAACCGATATTGAAACCGATATTAGAACCGATATTGAAAAACCGATATTGAAAAACCAATATTGAAAAACCGATATTGAAAAACCGATATTGAAAAACCGATATTGAAAAACCGATATTGAAAAACTGATATTGCAAAAGCGATATTGAAAAACCGATATTGAAACAGCGATATTGAAAAACCGATATTGAAACCGATATTAGAACCGATATTGAAAAACCGATAATGAAAAACCGATATTGAAAAACCGATATTGAATAACTGATATCGAAAAACTGATATTGCAAAACCGATATTGAAAAACCGATATTGAAAAACCGATATTGAAAAACTGATATCGAAAAACTGATATTGCAAAACCGATATTGAAACCGATATTAGAACCGATATTGAAAATTCGATATTGAAAAACCGATATTGAAACATCGATATTGAAAAACCGATATCGAAAAACCGATATTGCAAAACCGATATTGAAAACCCGATTTTGAAACCGATATTGAAAAACCGATATTGAAAAACCGATATTGAAAAACCGATATTGAAAAACCAATATTGAAAAACCGATATTGAAAAACTGATATCGAAAAACTGATATTGCAAAACCGATATTGAAAAACTGATATTGAAACCGATTTTAGAACCGATATTGAAAAACCGATAATGAAAAACCGATATTGAAAAACCGATATTGAAAAACCAATATTGAAAAACCGATATTGAAAAACTGATATCGAAAAACTGATATTGCAAAACCGATATTGAAAAACCGATATTGAAAAACCGATATTGAAACAGCGGTATTGAAAAACCGATATTGAAAAACCGATATTGAAAAACCGATATTGAAAAACCAATATTGAAAAACCGATATTGAAAAACTGATATCGAAAAACTGATATTCCAAAACCGATATTGAAACAGCGATATTGAAAAACCGATATTGAAACCGATATTGAAACCGATATTAGAACCGATATTGAAAAACCGATAATGAAAAACCGATATTGAAAAACCGATAATGAAAAACCGATATTGAAAAACCGATAATGAAAAACCGATATTGAAAAACCGATATCGAAAAACTGATATCGAAAAACTGATATTGCAAAACCGATATTGAAAAACCGATATTGAAAAACCGATATTGAAAAACCGATATTGAAAAACTGATATCGAAAAACTGATATTGCAAAACCGATATCGAAAAACCGATATTGAAAAACCGATATTGAAAAACCGATATTGAAAAACTGATATCGAATAACTGATATTGCAAAACCGATATTGAAACCGATATTAGAACCGATATTGAAAATTCGATATTGAAAAACCGATATTGAAACATCGATATTGAAAAACCGATATCGAAAAACCGATATTGCAAAACCGATATTGAAAACCCGATTTTGAAACCGATATTGAAAAACCGATATTGAAAAACCGATATTGAAAAACCGATATTGAAAAACCAATATTGAAAAACCGATATTGAAAAACTGATATCGAAAAACTGATATTGCAAAACCGATATTGAAAAACTGATATTGAAACCGATTTTAGAACCGATATTGAAAACCGATAATGAAAAACCGATATTGAAAAACCGATATTGAAAAACCAATATTGAAAAACCGATATTGAAAAACTGATATCGAAAAACTGACATTGCAAAACCGATATTGAAAAACCGATATTGAAAAACCGATATTGAAACAGCGATATTGAAAAACCGATATTGAAAAACCGATATTGAAAAACCGATATTGAAAAACCAATATTGAAAAACCGATATTGAAAAACTGATATCGAAAAACTGATATTCCAAAACCGATATTGAAACAGCGATATTGAAAAACCGATATTGAAACCGATATTGAAACCGATATTAGAACCGATATTGAAAAACCGATAATGAAAAACCGATATTGAAAAACCGATAATGAAAAACCGATATTGAAAAACTGATATTTGATAACAGATAGTGAAAAACCGATATTGAAACCGATATTAGAACCGATATTGAAAAACCGATATTGAAAAACCGATATTGAAAAACCGATATTGAAAAACCGATATTGAAAAACCAATATTGAAAAACCGATATTGAAAAACTGATATCGAAAAACTGATATTGCAAAACCGATATTGAAAAACCGATATTGAAAAACCGATATTGAAAAACTGATATCGAAAAACTGATATTGCAAAACCGATATTGAAAAACCGATATTGAAAAACTGATATCGAAAAACTGATATTCCAAAACCGATATTGAAACAGCGATATTCAAAAACCGATATTGAAACCGATATTAGAACCGATATTGAAAAACCGATATTGAAAAACCAATATTGAAAAACCGATATTGAAAAACCGATATTGAAAAACCGATATTGAAAAACCGATATTGAAAAACTGATATTGCAAAAGCGATATTGAAAAACCGATATTGAAACAGCGATATTGAAAAACCGATATTGAAACCGATATTAGAACCGATATTGAAAAACCGATAATGAAAAACCGATATTGAAAAACCGATATTGAATAACTGATATCGAAAAACTGATATTGCAAAACCGATATTGAAAAACCGATATTGAAAAACCGATATTGAAAAACTGATATCGAAAAACTGATATTGCAAAACCGATATTGAAACCGATATTAGAACCGATATTGAAAATTCGATATTGAAAAACCGATATTGAAACATCGATATTGAAAAACCGATATCGAAAAACCGATATTGCAAAACCGATATTGAAAACCCGATTTTGAAACCGATATTGAAAAACCGATATTGAAAAACCGATATTGAAAAAACCGATATTGAAAAACCAATATTGAAAAACCGATATTGAAAAACTGATATCGAAAAACTGATATTGCAAAACCGATATTGAAAAACTGATATTGAAACCGATTTTAGAACCGATATTGAAAAACCGATAATGAAAAACCGATATTGAAAAACCGATATTGAAAAACCAATATTGAAAAACCGATATTGAAAAACTGATATCGAAAAACTGATATTGCAAAACCGATATTGAAAAACCGATATTGAAAAACCGATATTGAAACAGCGGTATTGAAAAACCGATATTGAAAAACCGATATTGAAAAACCGATATTGAAAAACCAATATTGAAAAACCGATATTGAAAAACTGATATCGAAAAACTGATATTCCAAAACCGATATTGAAACAGCGATATTGAAAAACCGATATTGAAACCGATATTGAAACCGATATTAGAACCGATATTGAAAAACCGATAATGAAAAACCGATATTGAAAAACCGATAATGAAAAACCGATATTGAAAAACCGATAATGAAAAACCGATATTGAAAAACCGATATCGAAAAACTGATATCGAAAAACTGATATTGCAAAACCGATATTGAAAAACCGATATTGAAAAACCGATATTGAAAAACCGATATTGAAAAACTGATATCGAAAAACTGATATTGCAAAACCGATATTGAAACCGATATTAGAACCGATATTGAAAATTCGATATTGAAAAACCGATATTGAAACATCGATATTGAAAAACCGATATCGAAAAACCGATATTGCAAAACCGATATTGAAAACCCGATTTTGAAACCGATATTGAAAAACCGATATTGAAAAACCGATATTGAAAAACCGATATTGAAAAACCAATATTGAAAAACCGATATAGAAAAACTGATATCGAAAAACTGATATTGCAAAACCGATATTGAAAAACTGATATTGAAACCGATTTTAGAACCGATATTGAAAAACCGATAATGAAAAACCGATATTGAAAAACCGATATTGAAAAACCAATATTGAAAAACCGATATTGAAAAACTGATATCGAAAAACTGATATTGCAAAACCGATATTGAAAAACCGATATTGAAAAACCGATATTGAAACAGCGATATTGAAAAACCGATATTGAAAAACCGATATTGAAAAACCGATATTGAAAAACCAATATTGAAAAACCGATATTGAAAAACTGATATCGAAAAACTGATATTCCAAAACCGATATTGAAACAGCGATATTGAAAAACCGATATTGAAACCGATATTGAAACCGATATTAGAACCGATATTGAAAAACCGATAATGAAAAACCGATATTGAAAAACCGATAATGAAAAACCGATATTGAAAAACCGATATCGAAAAACTGATATCGAAAAACTGATATTGCAAAACCGATATTGAAAAACCGATATTGAAAAACCGATATTGAAAAACCGATATTGAAAAACCGATATTGAAAAACCGATATTGAAAAACCAATATTGAAAAACCGATATTGAAAAACTGATATCGAAAAACTGATATTGCAAAACCGATATTGAAAAACCGATATTGAAAAACCGATATTGAAAAACTGATATCGAAAAACTGATATTGCAAAACCGATATTGAAACCGATATTAGAACCGATATTGAAAATTCGATATTGAAAAACCGATATTGAAACAGCGATATTGAAAAACCGATATCGAAAAACTGATATTGCAAAACCGATATTGAAAACCCGATTTTGAAACCGATATTGAAAAACCGATATTGAAAAACCGATATTGAAAAACCGATATTGAAAAACCGATATTGAAAAACCGATATTGAAAAACTGATATTGCAAAAGCGATATTGAAAAACCGATATTGAAAAACCGATATTGAAACAGCGATATTGAAAAACCGATATTGAAACCGATATTAGAACCGATATTGAAAAACCGATAATGAAAAACCGATATTGAATAACCAATATTGAAAAACCGATATTGAAAAACCGATATTGAAAAACCAATATTGAAAAACCGATATTGAAAAACTGATATCGAAAAACTGATATTCCAAAACCGATATTGAAACAGCGATATTCAAAAACCGATATTGAAACCGATATTAGAACCGATATTGAAAAACCGATATTGAAAAACCAATATTGAAAAACCGATATTGAAAAACCGATATTGAAAAACCGATATTGAAAAACCGATATTGAAAAACTGATATTGCAAAAGCGATATTGAAAAACCGATATTGAAAAACCGATATTGAAACAGCGATATTGAAAAACCGATATTGAAACCGATATTAGAACCGATATTGAAAAACCGATAATGAAAAACCGATATTGAAAAACCGATATTGAATAACCAATATTGAAAAACCGATATTGAAAAACCGATATTGAAAAACCAATATTGAAAAACCGATATTGAAAAACTGATATCGAAAAACTGATATTCCAAAACCGATATTGAAACAGCGATATTGAAAAACCGATATTGAAACCGATATTAGAACCGATATTGAAAAACCGATTTTGAAAAACCGATATTGAAAAACCGATATTGAAAAACCGATATTGAAAAACCAATATTGAGAAACCGATATTGAAAAACTGATATTGAAAAACTGATATCGAAAAACTGATATTGCAAAACCGATATTGAAAAACTGATATCGAAAAACTGATATTGAAAAATCGATATTGAAACAGCGATATTGAAAAACCGATATTAGAACCGATGTTGAAAAACCGATATTGAAAAACTGATATCGAAAAACTGATATTGCAAAAATGATATCGAAAAACCGATATTGAAACCGATATTAGAACCGATATTGAAAAGCCGATATTGAAAAACCAATATTGAAAAACCGATATTGAAAAACTGATATCGAAAAACTGATATTGAAAAACTGATATCGAAAAACTGATATTGCAAAACCGATATCGAAAAACCGATATTGAAAAACCGATATTAGAACCGATATTGACAAGCCGATATTGAAAAACCGATATTGAAAAACCAATATTGAAAAACCGATATTGATAAACTGATATTGAAAAACTGATATTTGATAACCGGTAGTGAAAAACCGATATTGAAACCGATATTAGAACCGATATTGAAAAACCGATATTGAAAAACCGATATTGAAAAACCGATATTGAAAAACCAATATTGAGAAACCGATATTGAAAAACTGATATCGAAAAACGGATATTGCAAAACCGATATTGAAAAACCGATATTGAAAAACCGATATTGAAAAACCGATATTGAAACAGCGATATTGAAAACTGATATCGAAAAACTGATATTGCAAAACCGATATTGAAAAACTGATATTGAAACCGATATTAGAACCGATATTGAAAAACCGATATTGAAAAACCGATATTGAAAAACCGATATTGAAAAACTGATATCGAAAAACTGATATTGCAAAACCGATATTGTAACCGCTATTAGAACCGCTATTGAAAATTCGATATTGAAAAACCGATATTGAAACAGCGATATTGAAAAACCGATATCGAAAAACTGATATTGCAAAACCGATATTGAAAACCCGATTTTGAAACCGATATTAGAACCGATATTGAAAAGCCGATATTGAAAAACCGATATTGAAATACCAATATTGAAAAACCGATATTGAAAAACTGATATCGAAAAACTGATATTGCAAAACCGATATTGAAAAACCGATATTGAAAAACCGATATTGAAAAACCGATATTGAAAAACTGATATCGAAAAACTGATATTGCAAAACCGATATTGAAACCGATATTAGAACCGATATTGAAAATTCGATATTGAAAAACCGATATTGAAACATCGATATTGAAAAACCGATATCGAAAAACCGATATTGCAAAACCGATATTGAAAACCCGATTTTGAAACCGATATTGAAAAACCGATATTGAAAAACCGATATTGAAAAACCGATATTGAAAAACCAATATTGAAAAACCGATATTGAAAAACTGATATCGAAAAACTGATATTGCAAAACCGACATTGAAAAACTGATATTGAAACCGATTTTAGAACCGATATTGAAAAACCGATAATGAAAAACCGATATTGAAAAACCGATATTGAAAAACCAGTATTGAAAAACCGATATTGAAAAACTGATATCGAAAAACTGATATTGCAAAACCGATATTGAAAAACCGATATTGAAAAACCGATATTGAAACAGCGATATTGAAAAACCGATATTGAAACCGATATTAGAACCGATATTGAAAAACCGATAATGAAAAACCGATATTGAAAAACCGATATTGAAAAACCGATATTGAAAGCCGATATTGAAACCGATATTAGAACCGATATTGAAAAACCGATAATGAAAAACCGATATTGAAAAACCGATATTGAAAAACCAATATTGAAAAACCGATATTGAAAAACCGATATTGAAAAACCAATATTGAAAAACCGATATTGAAAAACTGATATCGAAAAACTGATATTGCAAAACCGATATTGAAAAACTGTTATTTGATAACCGATACTGAAAAACCGATATTGAAACCGATATTAGAACCGATATTGAAAAACCGATAATGAAAAACCGATATTGAAAAACCGATATTGAAAAACCAATATTGAAAAACCGATATTGAAAAACCGATATTGAAAAACCAATATTGAAAAACCGATATTGAAAAACTGATATCGAAAAACTGATATTTCAAAACCGATATTGAAAAACTGATATCGAAAAACCGATATTGCAAAACCGATATTGAAACCGATATTGAAACCGATATTAGAACCGATATTGAAAAACCGATAATGAAAAACCGATATTGAAAAACCGATATTGAAAAACCGATATCGAAAAACTGATATTGCAAAACCGATATTGAAAAACCGATATTGAAAAACTGATATCGAAAAGCTGATATTGCAAAACCGATATTGAAAACCCGATTTTGAAACCGATATTAGAACCGATATTGAAAAACTGATATTGAAAAACCAATTTGAAAAACCGATATTGAAAAACCGATATTGAAAAACTGATATCGAAAAACTGATATTGCAAAACCAATATTGAAAAACCGATATCGAAAAACTGATATTGCAAAACCGATATTGAATAACCGATATTGAAAAACCGATATTGAAAAACCGATATTGAAAAACCGATATTGAAACAGCGATATTGAAAAACCGATATTGAAACCGATAATAGAACCGATATTGAAAAACCGATAATGAAAAACCGATATTGAAAAACCGATATCGAAAAACTGATATTGCAAAACCGATATTGAAAAACTGATATTGAAACCGATATTAGAACCGATATTGAAAAACCGATATTGAAAAACCGATATTGAAAAACCGATATTGAAAAACTGATATCGAAAAACTGATATTGCAAAACCGATATTGAAAACCCGATTTTGAAACCGATATTAGAACCGATATTGAAAAACCGATTTTGAAAAACCAACATTGAAAAACCGATATTGAAAAACCGATATTGAAAAACCGATATTGAAAAACCGATATTGAAAAACCAATATTGAAAAACCGATATTGAAAAACTGATATCGAAAAACTGATATTGCCAAACCGATATTGAAAAACCGATATTGAAAAACCGATATTGAAACAGCGATATTGAAAAACCGATTTTGAAACCGATATTAGAACCGATATTGAAAAACCGATATTGAAAAACCAATATTGAAAAACCGATATTGAAAAACTGATATCGAAAAACTGATATTCCAAAACCGATATTGAAACAGCGATATTGAAAAACCGATATTGAAACGGATATTAGAACCGATATTGAAAAACCGATATTGAAAAACCAATATTGAAAAACCGATATTGAAAAACCGATATTGAAAAACCGATATTGAAAAACTGATATCGAAAAACTGATATTCCAAAACCGATATTGAAACAGCGATATTGAAAAACCGATATTGAAAAACCGATATTGAAAAACTGATATTGCAAAACCGATATTGAAAAACTGATATTGAAACCGATATTAGAAACGATATTGAAAAACCGATATTGAAAAACCGATATTGAAAAACCGATATTGAAAAACTGATATCGAAAAACTGATATTGCAAAACCGATATTGAAAACCCGATTTTGAAACCGATATTAGAACCGATATTGAAAAGCCGATATTGAAAAACCGATATTGCAAAAGCGATATTGAAAAACCGATATTGAAAAACCGATATTGAAACAGCGATATTGAAAAACCGATATTGAAACCGATATTAGAACCGATATTGAAAAACCGATATTGAAAAACCGATATTGAAAAACCAATATTGAGAAACCGATATTGAAAAACTGATATTGAAAAACTGATATCGAAAAACTGATATTGCAAAACCGATATTGAAAAACTGATATCGAAAAACTGATATTGAAAAATCGATATTGAAACAGCGATATTGAAAAACCGATATTAGAACCGATGTTGAAAAACCGATATTGAAAAACTGATATCGAAAAACTGATATTGCAAAACCGATATCGAAAAACCGATATTGAAACCGATATTAGAACCGATATTGAAAAGCCGATATTGAAAAACCAATATTGAAAAACCGATATTGAAAAACTGATATCGAAAAACTGATATTGAAAAACTGATATCGAAAAACTGATATTGCAAAACCGATATCGAAAAACCGATATTGAAAAACCGATATTAGAACCGATATTGACAAGCCGATATTGAAAAACCGATATTGAAAAACCAATATTGAAAAACCGATATTGATAAACTGATATTGAAAAACTGATATTTGATAACCGGTAGTGAAAAACCGATATTGAAACCGATATTAGAACCGATATTGAAAAACCGATATTGAAAAACCGATATTGAAAAACCGATATTGAAAAACCAATATTGAGAAACCGATATTGAAAAACTGATATCGAAAAACGGATATTGCAAAACCGATATTGAAAAACCGATATTGAAAAACCGATATTGAAAAACCGATATTGAAACAGCGATATTGAAAACTGATATCGAAAAACTGATATTGCAAAACCGATATTGAAAAACTGATATTGAAACCGATATTAGAACCGATATTGAAAAACCGATATTGAAAAACCGATATTGAAAAACCGATATTGAAAAACTGATATCGAAAAACTGATATTGCAAAACCGATATTGAAAAACTGATATTTGATAACCGATACTGAAAAACCGATATTGTAACCGCTATTAGAACCGCTATTGAAAATTCGATATTGAAAAACCGATATTGAAACAGCGATATTGAAAAACCGATATCGAAAAACTGATATTGCAAAACCGATATTGAAAACCCGATTTTGAAACCGATATTAGAACCGATATTGAAAAGCCGATATTGAAAAACCGATATTGAAATACCAATATTGAAAACCCGATTTTGAAACCGATATTGAAAAACCGATATTGAAAAACCGATATTGAAAAACCGATATTGAAAAACCAATATTGAAAAACCGATATTGAAAAACTGATATCGAAAAACTGATATTGCAAAACCGACATTGAAAAACTGATATTGAAACCGATTTTAGAACCGATATTGAAAAACCGATAATGAAAAACCGATATTGAAAAACCGATATTGAAAAACCAGTATTGAAAAACCGATATTGAAAAACTGATATCGAAAAACTGATATTGCAAAACCGATATTGAAAAACCGATATTGAAAAACCGATATTGAAACAGCGATATTGAAAAACCGATATTGAAACCGATATTAGAACCGATATTGAAAAACCGATAATGAAAAACCGATATTGAAAAACCGATATTGAAAAACCGATATTGAAAGCCGATATTGAAACCGATATTAGAACCGATATTGAAAAACCGATAATGAAAAACCGATATTGAAAAACCGATATTGAAAAACCAATATTGAAAAACCGATATTGAAAAACCGATATTGAAAAACCAATATTGAAAAACCGATATTGAAAAACTGATATCGAAAAACTGATATTGCAAAACCGATATTGAAAAACTGTTATTTGATATCCGATACTGAAAAACCGATATTGAAACCGATATTAGAACCGATATTGAAAAACCGATAATGAAAAACCGATATTGAAAAACCGATATTGAAAAACCAATATTGAAAAACCGATATTGAAAAACCGATATTGAAAAACCAATATTGAAAAACCGATATTGAAAAACTGATATCGAAAAACTGATATTTCAAAACCGATATTGAAAAACTGATATCGAAAAACCGATATTGCAAAACCGATATTGAAACCGATATTGAAACCGATATTAGAACCGATATTGAAAAACCGATAATGAAAAACCGATATTGAAAAACCGATATTAGAACCGATATTGAAAAACCGATAATGAAAAACCGATATTGAAAAACCGATATTGAAAAACCAATATTGAAAAACCGATATTGAAAAACCGATATTGAAAAACCAATATTGAAAAACCGATATTGAAAAACTGATATCGAAAAACTGATATTGCAAAACCGATATTGAAAAACTGTTATTTGATATCCGATACTGAAAAACCGATATTGAAACCGATATTAGAACCGATATTGAAAAACCGATAATGAAAAACCGATATTGCAAAACCGATATTGAAAAACCGATATTGAAAAACTGATATCGAAAAGCTGATATTGCAAAACCGATATTGAAAACCCGATTTTGAAACCGATATTAGAACCGATATTGAAAAACTGATATTGAAAAACCAATTTGAAAAACCGATATTGAAAAACCGATATTGAAAAACTGATATCGAAAAACTGATATTGCAAAACCAATATTGAAAAACCGATATCGAAAAACTGATATTGCAAAACCGATATTGAATAACCGATATTGAAAAACCGATATTGAAAAACCGATATTGAAAAACCGATATTGAAACAGCGATATTGAAAAACCGATATTGAAACCGATATTAGAACCGATATTGAAAAACCGATAATGAAAAACCGATATTGAAAAACCGATATCGAAAAACTGATATTGCAAAACCGATATTGAAAAACTGATATTGAAACCGATATTAGAACCGATATTGAAAAACCGATATTGAAAAACCGATATTGAAAAACCGATATTGAAAAACTGATATCGAAAAACTGATATTGCAAAACCGATATTGAAAACCCGATTTTGAAACCGATATTAGAACCGATATTGAAAAACCGATTTTGAAAAACCAACATTGAAAAACCGATATTGAAAAACCGATATTGAAAAACCGATATTGAAAAACCGATATTGAAAAACCAATATTGAAAAACCGATATTGAAAAACTGATATCGAAAAACTGATATTGCCAAACCGATATTGAAAAACCGATATTGAAAAACCGATATTGAAACAGCGATATTGAAAAACCGATTTTGAAACCGATATTAGAACCGATATTGAAAAACCGATATTGAAAAACCAATATTGAAAAACCGATATTGAAAAACTGATATCGAAAAACTGATATTCCAAAACCGATAATGAAACAGCGATATTGAAAAACCGATATTGAAACGGATATTAGAACCGATATTGAAAAACCGATATTGAAAAACCAATATTGAAAAACCGATATTGAAAAACCGATATTGAAAAACCGATATTGAAAAACTGATATCGAAAAACTGATATTCCAAAACCGATATTGAAACAGCGATATTGAAAAACCGATATTGAAAAACCGATATTGAAAAACTGATATTGCAAAACCGATATTGAAAAACTGATATTGAAACCGATATTAGAAACGATATTGAAAAACCGATATTGAAAAACCGATATTGAAAAACCGATATTGAAAAACTGATATCGAAAAACTGATATTGCAAAACCGATATTGAAAACCCGATTTTGAAACCGATATTAGAACCGATATTGAAAAGCCGATATTGAAAAACCGATATTGCAAAAGCGATATTGAAAAACCGATATTGAAAAACCGATATTGAAACAGCGATATTGAAAAACCGATATTGAAACCGATATTAGAACCGATATTGAAAAACCGATAATGAAAAACCGATATTGAAAAACCGATATTGAATAACCAATATTGAAAAACCGATATTGAAAAACCGATATTGAAAAACCAATATTGAAAAACCGATATTGAAAAACTGATATCGAAAAACTGATATTCCAATACCGATATTGAAACAGCGATATTGAAAAACCGATATTGAAACCGATATTAGAACCGATATTGAAAAACCGATATTGAAAAACCAATATTGAAAAACCGATATTGAAAAACCGATATTGAAAAACCGATATTGAAAAACCGATATTGAAAAACCAATATTGAAAAACCGATATTGAAAAACTGATATTTGATAACCGATACTGAAAAACCGATATTGAAACCGCTATTAGAACCGCTATTGAAAATTCGATATTGAAAAACCGATATTGAAACAGCGATATTGAAAAACCGATATCGAAAAACTGATATTGCAAAACCGATATTGAAAACCCGATTTTGAAACCGATATTAGAACCGATATTGAAAAGCCGATATTGAAAAACCGATATTGAAAAACCAATATTGAAAAACCGATATTGAAAAACTGATATCGAAAAACTGATATTGCAAAACCGATATTGAAAAACCGATATTGAAAAACCGATATTGAAAAACCGATATTGAAAAACTGATATCGAAAAACTGATATTGCAAAACCGATATTGAAACCGATATTAGAACCGATATTGAAAATTCGATATTGAAAAACCGATATTGATACATCGATATTGAAAAACCGATATCGAAAAACCGATATTGCAAAACCGATATTGAAAACCCGATTTTGAAACCGATATTGAAAAACCGATATTGAAAAACCGATATTGAAAAACCGATATTGAAAAACCAATATTGAAAAACCGATATTGAAAAACTGATATCGAAAAACTGATATTGCAAAACCGATATTGAAAAACTGATATTGAAACCGGTTTTAGAACCGATATTGAAAAACCGATAATGAAAAACCGATATTGAAAAACCGATATTGAAAAACCAATATTGAAAAACCGATATTGAAAAACTGATATCGAAAAACTGATATTGCAAAACCGATATTGAAAAACCGATATTGAAAAACCGATATTGAAACAGCGATATTGAAAAACCGATATTGAAAAACTGATATTGCAAAACCGATATCGAAAAACCGATATTGAAAAACCGATATTAGAACCGATATTGACAAGCCGATATTGAAACCGATATTAGAACCGATATTGAAAAGCCGATATTGAAAAACCAATATTGAAAAACCGATATTGAAAAACTGATATCGAAAAACTGATATTGCAAAACCGATATCGAAAAACCGATATTGAAAAACTGATATCGAAAAACGGATATTGCAAAACCGATATTGAAAAACCGATATTGAAAAACCGATATTGAAAAACCGATATTGAAAAACCGATATTGAAAAACTGATATCGAAAAACTGATATTGCAAAACCGATATTGAAAAACTGATATTTGATAACCGATACTGAAAAACCGATATTGAAACCGCTATTAGAACCGCTATTGAAAATTCGATATTGAAAAACCGATATTGAAACAGCGATATTGAAAAACCGATATCGAAAAACTGATATTGCAAAACCGATATTGAAAACCCGATTTTGAAACCGATATTAGAACCGATATTGAAAAGCCGATATTGAAAAACCGATATTGAAAAACTGATATTTGATAACCGATACTGAAAAACCGATATTGAAACCGCTATTAGAACCGCTATTGAAAATTCGATATTGAAAAACCGATATTGAAACAGCGATATTGAAAAACCGATATCGAAAAACTGATATTGCAAAACCGATATTGAAAACCCGATTTTGAAACCGATATTAGAACCGATATTGAAAAGCCGATATTGAAAAACCGATATTGAAAAACCAATATTGAAAAACCGATATTGAAAAACTGATATCGAAAAACTGATATTGCAAAACCGATATTGAAAAACCGATATTGAAAAACCGATATTGAAAAACCGATATTGAAAAACTGATATCGAAAAACTGATATTGCAAAACCGATATTGAAACCGATATTAGAACCGATATTGAAAATTCGATATTGAAAAACCGATATTGAAACATCGATATTGAAAAACCGATATCGAAAAACCGATATTGCAAAACCGATATTGAAAACCCGATTTTGAAACCGATATTGAAAAACCGATATTGAAAAACCGATATTGAAAAACCAATATTGAAAAACCGATATTGAAAAACTGATATCGAAAAACTGATATTGCAAAACCGATATTGAAAAACTGATATTGAAACCGATTTTAGAACCGATATTGAAAAACCGATAATGAAAAACCGATATTGAAAAACCGATATTGAAAAACCAATATTGAAAAACCGATATTGAAAAACTGATATCGAAAAACTGATATTGCAAAACCGATATTGAAAAACCGATATTGAAAAACCGATATTGAAACAGCGATATTGAAAAACCGATATTGAAACCGATATTAGAACCGATATTGAAAAACCGATAATGAAAAACCGATATTGAAAAACCGATACTGAAAAACCGATATTGAAACCGCTATTAGAACCGCTATTGAAAATTCGATATTGAAAAACCGATATTGAAACAGCGATATTGAAAAACCGATATCGAAAAACTGATATTGCAAAACCGATATTGAAAACCCGATTTTGAAACCGATATTAGAACCGATATTGAAAAGCCGATATTGAAAAACCGATATTGAAAAACCAATATTGAAAAACCGATATTGAAAAACTGATATCGAAAAAC
Source organism: Andrena cerasifolii (assembly GCF_050908995.1). NCBI lineage: Eukaryota > Metazoa > Arthropoda > Insecta > Hymenoptera > Andrenidae > Andrena > Andrena cerasifolii. The sequence goes on from NW_027485019.1 coordinate 19,909, forward strand.
TGATATTGCAAAACCGATATTGAAAAACCGATATTGAAAAACCGATATTGAAAAACCGATATTGAAAAACTGATATCGAAAAACTGATATTGCAAAACCGATATTGAAACCGATATTAGAACCGATATTGAAAATTCGATATTGAAAAACCGATATTGATACATCGATATTGAAAAACCGATATCGAAAAACCGATATTGCAAAACCGATATTGAAAACCCGATTTTGAAACCGATATTGAAAAACCGATATTGAAAAACCGATATTGAAAAACCGATATTGAAAAACCAATATTGAAAAACCGATATTGAAAAACTGATATCGAAAAACTGATATTGCAAAACCGATATTGAAAAACTGATATTGAAACCGGTTTTAGAACCGATATTGAAAAACCGATAATGAAAAACCGATATTGAAAAACCGATATTGAAAAACCAATATTGAAAAACCGATATTGAAAAACTGATATCGAAAAACTGATATTGCAAAACCGATATTGAAAAACCGATATTGAAAAACCGATATTGAAACAGCGATATTGAAAAACCGATATTGAAAAACTGATATTGCAAAACCGATATCGAAAAACCGATATTGAAAAACCGATATTAGAACCGATATTGACAAGCCGATATTGAAACCGATATTAGAACCGATATTGAAAAGCCGATATTGAAAAACCAATATTGAAAAACCGATATTGAAAAACTGATATCGAAAAACTGATATTGCAAAACCGATATCGAAAAACCGATATTGAAAAACTGATATCGAAAAACGGATATTGCAAAACCGATATTGAAAAACCGATATTGAAAAACCGATATTGAAAAACCGATATTGAAAAACCGATATTGAAAAACTGATATCGAAAAACTGATATTGCAAAACCGATATTGAAAAACTGATATTTGATAACCGATACTGAAAAACCGATATTGAAACCGCTATTAGAACCGCTATTGAAAATTCGATATTGAAAAACCGATATTGAAACAGCGATATTGAAAAACCGATATCGAAAAACTGATATTGCAAAACCGATATTGAAAACCCGATTTTGAAACCGATATTAGAACCGATATTGAAAAGCCGATATTGAAAAACCGATATTGAAAAACTGATATTTGATAACCGATACTGAAAAACCGATATTGAAACCGCTATTAGAACCGCTATTGAAAATTCGATATTGAAAAACCGATATTGAAACAGCGATATTGAAAAACCGATATCGAAAAACTGATATTGCAAAACCGATATTGAAAACCCGATTTTGAAACCGATATTAGAACCGATATTGAAAAGCCGATATTGAAAAACCGATATTGAAAAACCAATATTGAAAAACCGATATTGAAAAACTGATATCGAAAAACTGATATTGCAAAACCGATATTGAAAAACCGATATTGAAAAACCGATATTGAAAAACCGATATTGAAAAACTGATATCGAAAAACTGATATTGCAAAACCGATATTGAAACCGATATTAGAACCGATATTGAAAATTCGATATTGAAAAACCGATATTGAAACATCGATATTGAAAAACCGATATCGAAAAACCGATATTGCAAAACCGATATTGAAAACCCGATTTTGAAACCGATATTGAAAAACCGATATTGAAAAACCGATATTGAAAAACCAATATTGAAAAACCGATATTGAAAAACTGATATCGAAAAACTGATATTGCAAAACCGATATTGAAAAACTGATATTGAAACCGATTTTAGAACCGATATTGAAAAACCGATAATGAAAAACCGATATTGAAAAACCGATATTGAAAAACCAATATTGAAAAACCGATATTGAAAAACTGATATCGAAAAACTGATATTGCAAAACCGATATTGAAAAACCGATATTGAAAAACCGATATTGAAACAGCGATATTGAAAAACCGATATTGAAACCGATATTAGAACCGATATTGAAAAACCGATAATGAAAAACCGATATTGAAAAACCGATATTGAAAAACCGATATTGAAAGCCAAACCGATATTGAAACAGCGATATTGAAAAAACCGATATTGAAACCGATATTGAAACCGATATTAGAACCGATATTGAAAAACCGATAATGAAAAACCGATATTGAAAAACCGATAATGAAAAACCGATATTGAAAAACCGATAATGAAAAACCGATATTGAAAAACCGATATCGAAAAACTGATATCGAAAAACTGATATTGCAAAACCGATATTGAAAAACCGATATTGAAAAACCGATATTGAAAAACCGATATTGAAAAACTGATATCGAAAAACTGATATTGCAAAACCGATATTGAAACCGATATTAGAACCGATATTGAAAATTCGATATTGAAAAACCGATATTGAAACACCGATATTGAAAAACCGATATCGAAAAACCGATATTGCAAAACCGATATTGAAAACCCGATTTTGAAACCGATATTGAAAAACCGATATTGAAAAACCGATATTGAAAAACCGATATTGAAAAACCAATATTGAAAAACCGATATTGAAAAACTGATATCGAAAAACTGATATTGCAAAACCGATATTGAAAAACTGATATTGGAACCGATTTTACAACCGATATTGAAAAACCGATAATGAAAAACCGATATTGAAAAACCGATATTGAAAAACCAATATTGAAAAACCGATATTGAAAAACTGATATCGAAAAACTGATATTGCAAAACCGATATTGAAAAACCGATATTGAAAAACCGATATTGAAACAGCGATATTGAAAAACCGATATTGAAAAACCGATATTGAAAAACCGATATTGAAAAACCAATATTGAAAAACCGATATTGAATAACTGATATCGAAAAACTGATATTCCAAAACCGATATTGAAACAGCGATATTGAAAAACCGATATTGAAACCGATATTGAAACCGATATTAGAACCGATATTGAAAACCCGATAATGAAAAACCGATATTGAAAAACCGATAATGAAAAACCGATATTGAAAAACCGATATTGAATAACTGATATCGAAAAACTGATATTCCAAAACCGATATTGAAACAGCGATATTGAAAAACCGATATTGAAACCGATATTGAAACCGATATTAGAACCGATATTGAAAACCCGATAATGAAAAACCGATATTGAAAAACCGATAATGAAAAACCGATATTGAAAAACCGATATTGAAAAACTGATATCGAAAAACTGATATTGCAAAACCGATATTGAAAAACCGATATTGAAAAACCGATATTGAAAAACTGATATCGAAAAACTGATATTGCAAAACCGATATTGAAACCGATATTAGAACCGATATTGAAAATTCGATATTGAAAAACCGATATTGAAACAGCGATATTGAAAAACCGATATCGAAAAACTGATATTGCAAAACCGATATTGAAAACCCGATTTTGAAACCGATATTGAAAAACCGATATTGAAAAACCGATATTGAAAAACCGATATTGAAAAACTGATATTGCAAAAGCGATATTGAAAAACCGATATTGAAAAACAGGATATTGAAACAGCGATATTGAAAAACCGATATTGAAACCGATATTAGAACCGATATTGAAAAACCGATAATGAAAAACCGATATTGAATAACAAATATTGAAAAACCGATATTGAAAAACCGATATTGAAAAACCAGTATTGAAAAACCGATATTGAAAAACCGATATTGAATAACCAATATTGAAAAACCGATATTGAAAAACTGATATCGAAAAACTGATATTGAAAAATCGATATTGAAACAGCGATATTGAAAAACCGATATTAGAACCGATGTTGAAAAACCGATATTGAAAAACTGATATCGAAAAACTGATATTGCAAAACCGATATCGAAAACCGATATTGAAACCGATATTAGAACCGATATTGAAAAGCCGATATTGAAAAACCAATATTGAAAAACCGATATTGAAAAACTGATATCGAAAAACTGATATTGAAAAACTGATATTGAAAAACTGATATCGAAAAACTGATATTGCAAAACCGATATCGAAAAACCGATATTGAAAAACCGATATTAGAACCGATATTGACAAGCCGATATTGAAAAACCGATATTGAAAAACCTATATTGAAAAACCGATATTGATAAACTGATATTGAAAAACTGATATTTGATAACCGGTAGTGAAAAACCGATATTGAAACCGATATTAGAACCGATATTGAAAAACCGATATTGAAAAACCGATATTGAAAAACCGATATTGAAAAACCAATATTGAGAAACCGATATTGAAAAACTGATATCGAAAAACGGATATTGCAAAACCGATATTGAAAAACCGATATTGAAAAACCGATATTGAAAAACCGATATTGAAACAGCGATATTGAAAACTGATATCGAAAAACTGATATTGCAAAACCGATATTGAAAAACTGATATTGAAACCGATATTAGAACCGATATTGAAAAACCGATATTGAAAAACCGATATTGAAAAACCGATATTGAAAAACTGATATCGAAAAACTGATATTGCAAAACCGATATTGAAAAACTGATATTTGATAACCGATACTGAAAAACCGATATTGAAACCGCTATTAGAACCGCTATTGAAAATTCGATATTGAAAAACCGATATTGAAACAGCGATATTGAAAAACCGATATTGAAACAGCGATATTGAAAAACCGATATCGAAAAACTGATATTGCAAAACCGATATTGAAAACCCGATTTTGAAACCGATATTAGAACCGATATTGAAAAGCCGATATTGAAAAACCGATATTGAAAAACCAATATTGAAAAACCGATATTGAAAAACTGATATCGAAAAACTGATATTGCAAAACCGATATTGAAAAACCGATATTGAAAAACCGATATTGAAAAACCGATATTGAAAAACTGATATCGAAAAACTGATATTGCAAAACCGATATTGAAACCGATATTAGAACCGATATTGAAAATTCGATATTGAAAAACCGATATTGAAACATCGATATTGAAAAACCGATATCGAAAAACCGATATTGCAAAACCGATATTGAAAACCCGATTTTGAAACCGATATTGAAAAACCGATATTGAAAAACCGATATTGAAAAACCGATATTGAAAAACCAATATTGAAAAACCGATATTGAAAAACTGATATCGAAAAACTGATATTGCAAAACCGATATTGAAAAACTGATATTGAAACCGATTTTAGAACCGATATTGAAAAACCGATAATGAAAAACCGATATTGAAAAACCGATATTGAAAAACCAGTATTGAAAAACCGATATTGAAAAACTGATATCGAAAAACTGATATTGCAAAACCGATATTGAAAAACCGATATTGAAAAACCGATATTGAAACAGCGATATTGAAAAACCGATATTGAAACCGATATTAGAACCGATATTGAAAAACCGATAATGAAAAACCGATATTGAAAAACCGATATTGAAAAACCGATATTGAAAGCCGATATTGAAACCGATATTAGAACCGATATTGAAAAACCGATAATGAAAAACCGATATTGAAAAACCGATATTGAAAAACCAATATTGAAAAACCGATATTGAAAAACCGATATTGAAAAACCAATATTGAAAAACCGATATTGAAAAACTGATATCGAAAAACTGATATTGCAAAACCGATATTGAAAAACTGTTATTTGATAACCGATACTGAAAAACCGATATTGAAACCGATATTAGAACCGATATTGAAAAACCGATAATGAAAAACCGATATTGAAAAACCGATATTGAAAAACCAATATTGAAAAACCGATATTGAAAAACCGATATTGAAAAACCAATATTGAAAAACCGATATTGAAAAACTGATATCGAAAAACTGATATTTCAATACCGATATTGAAAAACTGATATCGAAAAACCGATATTGCAAAACCGATATTGAAACCGATATTGAAACCGATATTAGAACCGATATTGAAAAACCGATAATGAAAAACCGATATTGAAAAACCGATATTGAAAAACCGATATCGAAAAACTGATATTGCAAAACCGATATTGAAAAACCGATATTGAAAAACTGATATCGAAAAGCTGATATTGCAAAACCGATATTGAAAACCCGATTTTGAAACCGATATTAGAACCGATATTGAAAAACTGATATTGAAAAACCAATTTGAAAAACCGATATTGAAAAACCGATATTGAAAAACTGATATCGAAAAACTGATATTGCAAAACCAATATTGAAAAACCGATATCGAAAAACTGATATTGCAAAACCGATATTGAATAACCGATATTGAAAAACCGATATTGAAAAACCGATATTGAAAAACCGATATTGAAACAGCGATATTGAAAAACCGATATTGAAACCGATATTAGAACCGATATTGAAGAACCGATAATGAAAAACCGATATTGAAAAACCGATATCGAAAACTGATATTGCAAAACCGATATTGAAAAACTGATATTGAAACCGATATTAGAACCGATATTGAAAAACCGATATTGAAAAACCGATATTGAAAAACCGATATTGAAAAACTGATATCGAAAAACTGATATTGCCAAACCGATATTGAAAACCCGATTTTGAAACCGATATTAGAACCGATATTGAAAAACCGATTTTGAAAAACCAACATTGAAAAACCGATATTGAAAAACCGATATTGAAAAACCGATATTGAAAAACCGATATTGAAAAACCAATATTGAAAAACCGATATTGAAAAACTGATATCGAAAAACTGATATTGCAAAACCGATATTGAAAAACCGATATTGAAAAACCGATATTGAAACAGCGATATTGAAAAACCGATTTTGAAACCGATATTAGAACCGATATTGAAAAACCGATATTGAAAAACCAATATTGAAAAACCGATATTGAAAAACTGATATCGAAAAACTGATATTCCAAAACCGATATTGAAACAGCGATATTGAAAAACCGATATTGAAACGGATATTAGAACCGATATTGAAAAACCGATATTGAAAAACCAATATTGAAAAACCGATATTGAAAAACCGATATTGAAAAACCAATATTGAAAAACCGATATTGAAAAACTGATATCGAAAAACTGATATTCCAAAACCGATATTGAAACAGCGATATTGAAAAACCGATATTGAAAAACCGATATTGAAAAACTGATATTGCAAAACCGATATTGAAAAACTGATATTGAAACCGATATTAGAAACGATATTGAAAAACCGATATTGAAAAACCGATATTGAAAAACCGATATTGAAAATCTGATATCGAAAAACTGATATTGCAAAACCGATATTGAAAACCCGATTTTGAAACCGATATTAGAACCGATATTGAAAAGCCGATATTGAAAAACCGATATTGCAAAAGCGATATTGAAAAACCGATATTGAAAAACCGATATTGAAACAGCGATATTGAAAAACCGATATTGAAACCGATATTAGAACCGATATTGAAAAACCGATAATGAAAAACCGATATTGAAAAACCGATATTGAATAACCAATATTGAAAAACCGATATTGAAAAACCGATATAGAAAAACCAATATTGAAAAATCGATATTGAAAAACTGATATCGAAAAACTGATATTCCAAAACCGATATTGAAACAGCGATATTGAAAAACCGATATTGAAACCGATATTAGAACCGATATTGAAAAACCGATATTGAAAAACCAATATTGAAAAACCGATATTGAAAAACCGATATTGAAAAACCGATATTGAAAAACCGATATTGAAAAACCAATATTGAAAAACCGATATTGAAAAACTGATATTTGATAACCGATACTGAAAAACCGATATTGAAACCGCTATTAGAACCGCTATTGAAAATTCGATATTGAAAAACCGATATTGAAACAGCGATATTGAAAAACCGATATCGAAAAACTGATATTGCAAAACCGATATTGAAAACCCGATTTTGAAACCGATATTAGAACCGATATTGAAAAGCCGATATTGAAAAACCGATATTGAAAAACCAATATTGAAAAACCGATATTGAAAAACTGATATCGAAAAACTGATATTGCAAAACCGATATTGAAAAACCGATATTGAAAAACCGATATTGAAAAACCGATATTGAAAAACTGATATCGAAAAACTGATATTGCAAAACCGATATTGAAACCGATATTAGAACCGATATTGAAAATTCGATATTGAAAAACCGATATTGAAACATCGATATTGAAAAACCGATATCGAAAAACCGATATTGCAAAACCGATATTGAAAACCCGATTTTGAAACCGATATTGAAAAACCGATATTGAAAAACCGATATTGAAAAACCGATATTGAAAAACCAATATTGAAAAACCGATATTGAAAAACTGATATCGAAAAACTGATATTGCAAAACCGATATTGAAAAACTGATATTGAAACCGATTTTAGAACCGATATTGAAAAACCGATAATGAAAAACCGATATTGAAAAACCGATATTGAAAAACCAATATTGAAAAACCGATATTGAAAAACTGATATCGAAAAACTGATATTGCAAAACCGATATTGAAAAACCGATATTGAAAAACCGATATTGAAACAGCGATATTGAAAAACCGATATTGAAAAACTGATATTGCAAAACCGATATCGAAAAACCGATATTGAAAAACCGATATTAGAACCGATATTGACAAGCCGATATTGAAACCGATATTAGAACCGATATTGAAAAGCCGATATTGAAAAACCAATATTGAAAAACCGATATTGAAAAACTGATATTGAAAAACTGATATTGAAAAACTGATATCGAAAAACTGATATTGCAAAACCGATATCGAAAAACCGATATTGAAAAACCGATATTAGAACCGATATTGACAAGCCGATATTGAAAAACCGATATTGAAAAACCTATATTGAAAAACCGATATTGATAAACTGATATTGAAAAACTGATATTTGATAACCGGTAGTGAAAAACCGATATTGAAACCGATATTAGAACCGATATTGAAAAACCGATATTGAAAAACCGATATTGAAAAACCGATATTGAAAAACCAATATTGAGAAACCGATATTGAAAAACTGATATCGAAAAACGGATATTGCAAAACCGATATTGAAAAACCGATATTGATAAACCGATATTGAAAAACCGATATTGAAACAGCGATATTGAAAACTGATATCGAAAAACTGATATTGCAAAACCGTTATTGAAAAACTGATATTGAAACCGATATTAGAACCGATATTGAAAAACCGATATTGAAAAACCTATATTGAAAAACCGATATTGATAAACTGATATTGAAAAACTGATATTTGATAACCGGTAGTGAATAACCGATATTGAAACCGATATTAGAACCGATATTGAAAAACCGATATTGAAAAACCGATATTGAAAAACCGATATTGAAAAACCAATATTGAGAAACCGATATTGAAAAACTGATATCGAAAAACGGATATTGCAAAACCGATATTGAAAAACCGATATTGATAAACCGATATTGAAAAACCGATATTGAAACAGCGATATTGAAAACTGATATCGAAAAACTGATATTGCAAAACCGATATTGAAAAACTGATATTGAAACCGATATTAGAACCGATATTGAAAAACCGATATTGAAAAACCGATATTGAAAAACCGATATTGAAAAACTGATATCGAAAAACTGATATTGCAAAACCGATATTGAAAAACTGATATTTGATAACCGATACTGAAAAACCGATATTGAAACCGCTATTAGAACCGCTATTGAAAATTCGATATTGAAAAACCGATATTGAAACAGCGATATTGAAAAACCGATATCGAAAAACTGATATTGCAAAACCGATATTGAAAACCCGATTTTGAAACCGATATTAGAACCGATATTGAAAAGCCGATATTGAAAAGCCGATATTGAAAAACCAATATTGAAAAACCGATATTGAAAAACTGATATCGAAAAACTGATATTGCAAAACCGATATTGAAAAACCGATATTGAAAAACCGATATTGAAAAACTGATATTTGATAACCGATACTGAAAAACCGATATTGAAACCGCTATTAGAACCGCTATTGAAAATTCGATATTGAAAAACCGATATTGAAACAGCGATATTGAAAAACCGATATCGAAAAACTGATATTGCAAAACCGATATTGAAAACCCGATTTTGAAACCGATATTAGAACCGATATTGAAAAGCCGATATTGAAAAGCCGATATTGAAAAACCAATATTGAAAAACCGATATTGAAAAACTGATATCGAAAAACTGATATTGCAAAACCGATATTGAAAAACCGATATTGAAAAACCGATATTGAAAAACCGATATTGAAAAACTGATATCGAAAAACTGATATTGCAAAACCGATATTGAAACCGATATTAGAACCGATATTGAAAATTCGATATTGAAAAACCGATATTGATACATCGATATTGAAAAACCGATATCGAAAAACCGATATTGCAAAACCGATATTGAAAACCCGATTTTGAAACCGATATTGAAAAACCGATATTGAAAAACCGATATTGAAAAACCGATATTGAAAAACCAATATTGAAAAACCGATATTGAAAAACTGATATCGAAAAACTGATATTGCCAAACCGATATTGAAAACCCGATTTTGAAACCGATATTAGAACCGATATTGAAAAACCGATTTTGAAAAACCAACATTGAAAAACCGATATTGAAAAACCGATATTGAAAAACCGATATTGAAAAACCGATATTGAAAAACCAATATTGAAAAACCGATATTGAAAAACTGATATCGAAAAACTGATATTGCAAAACCGATATTGAAAAACCGATATTGAAAAACCGATATTGAAACAGCGATATTGAAAAACCGATTTTGAAACCGATATTAGAACCGATATTGAAAAACCGATATTGAAAAACCAATATTGAAAAACCGATATTGAAAAACTGATATCGAAAAACTGATATTCCAAAACCGATATTGAAACAGCGATATTGAAAAACCGATATTGAAACGGATATTAGAACCGATATTGAAAAACCGATATTGAAAAACCAATATTGAAAAACCGATATTGAAAAACCGATATTGAAAAACCAATATTGAAAAACCGATATTGAAAAACTGATATCGAAAAACTGATGTTCCAAAACCGATATTGAAACAGCGATATTGAAAAACCGATATTGAAAAACCGATATTGAAAAACTGATATTGCAAAACCGATATTGAAAAACTGATATTGAAACCGATATTAGAAACGATATTGAAAAACCGATATTGAAAAACCGATATTGAAAAACCGATATTGAAAAACTGATATCGAAAAACTGATATTGCAAAACCGATATTGAAAACCCGATTTTGAAACCGATATTAGAACCGATATTGAAAAGCCGATATTGAAAAACCGATATTGCAAAAGCGATATTGAAAAACCGATATTGAAAAACCGATATTGAAACAGCGATATTGAAAAACCGATATTGAAACCGATATTAGAACCGATATTGAAAAACCGATAATGAAAAACCGATATTGAAAAACCGATATTGAATAACCAATATTGAAAAACCGATATTGAAAAACCGGTATTGAAAAACCAATATTGAAAAACCGATATTGAAAAACTGATATCGAAAAACTGATATTCCAAAACCGATATTGAAACAGCGATATTGAAAAACCGATATTGAAACCGATATTAGAACCGATATTGAAAAACCGATATTGAAAAACCAATATTGAAAAACCGATATTGAAAAACCGATATTGAAAAACCGATATTGAAAAACCGATATTGAAAAACCAATATTGAAAAACCGATATTGAAAAACTGATATTTGATAACCGATACTGAAAAACCGATATTGAAACCGCTATTAGAACCGCTATTGAAAATTCGATATTGAAAAACCGATATTGAAACAGCGATATTGAAAAACCGATATCGAAAAACTGATATTGCAAAACCGATATTGAAAACCCGATTTTGAAACCGATATTAGAACCGATATTGAAAAGCCGATATTGAAAAACCGATATTGAAAAACCAATATTGAAAAACCGATATTGAAAAACTGATATCGAAAAACTGATATTGCAAAACCGATATTGAAAAACCGATATTGAAAAACCGATATTGAAAAACCGATATTGAAAAACTGATATCGAAAAACTGATATTGCAAAACCGATATTGAAACCGATATTAGAACCGATATTGAAAATTCGATATTGAAAAACCGATATTGAAACATCGATATTGAAAAACCGATATCGAAAAACCGATATTGCAAAACCGATATTGAAAACCCGATTTTGAAACCGATATTGAAAAACCGATATTGAAAAACCGATATTGAAAAACCGATATTGAAAAACCAATATTGAAAAACCGATATTGAAAAACTGATATCGAAAAACTGATATTGCAAAACCGATATTGAAAAACTGATATTGAAACCGATTTTAGAACCGATATTGAAAAACCGATAATGAAAAACCGATATTGAAAAACCGATATTGAAAAACCAATATTGAAAAACCGATATTGAAAAACTGATATCGAAAAACTGATATTGCAAAACCGATATTGAAAAACCGATATTGAAAAACCGATATTGAAACAGCGATATTGAAAAACCGATATTGAAAAACTGATATTGCAAAACCGATATCGAAAAACCGATATTGAAAAACCGATATTAGAACCGATATTGACAAGCCGATATTGAAACCGATATTAGAACCGATATTGAAAAGCCGATATTGAAAAACCAATATTGAAAAACCGATATTGAAAAACTGATATTGAAAAACTGATATTGAAAAACTGATATCGAAAAACTGATATTGCAAAACCGATATCGAAAAACCGATATTGAAAAACCGATATTAGAACCGATATTGACAAGCCGATATTGAAAAACCGATATTGAAAAACCTATATTGAAAAACCGATATTGATAAACTGATATTGAAAAACTGATATTTGATAACCGGTAGTGAAAAACCGATATTGAAACCGATATTAGAACCGATATTGAAAAACCGATATTCAAAAACCGATATTGAAAAACCGATATTGAAAAACCAATATTGAGAAACCGATATTGAAAAACTGATATCGAAAAACGGATATTGCAACACCGATATTGAAAAACCGATATTGATAAACCGATATTGAAAAACCGATATTGAAACAGCGATATTGAAAACTGATATCGAAAAACTGATATTGCAAAACCGATATTGAAAAACTGATATTGAAACCGATATTAGAACCGATATTGAAAAACCGATATTGAAAAACCGATATTGAAAAACCGATATTGAAAAACTGATATCGAAAAACTGATATTGCAAAACCGATATTGAAAAACTGATATTTGATAACCGATACTGAAAAACCGATATTGAAACCGCTATTAGAACCGCTATTGAAAATTCGATATTGAAAAACCGATATTGAAACAGCGATATTGAAAAACCGATATCGAAAAACTGATATTGCAAAACCGATATTGAAAACCCGATTTTGAAACCGATATTAGAACCGATATTGAAAAGCCGATATTGAAAAGCCGATATTGAAAAACCAATATTGAAAAACCGATATTGAAAAACTGATATCGAAAAACTGATATTGCAAAACCGATATTGAAAAACCGATATTGAAAAACCGATATTGAAAAACCGATATTGAAAAACTGATATTTGATAACCGATACTGAAAAACCGATATTGAAACCGCTATTAGAACCGCTATTGAAAATTCGATATTGAAAAACCGATATTGAAACAGCGATATTGAAAAACCGATATCGAAAAACTGATATTGCAAAACCGATATTGAAAACCCGATTTTGAAACCGATATTAGAACCGATATTGAAAAGCCGATATTGAAAAGCCGATATTGAAAAACCAATATTGAAAAACCGATATTGAAAAACTGATATCGAAAAACTGATATTGCAAAACCGATATTGAAAAACCGATATTGAAAAACCGATATTGAAAAACCGATATTGAAAAACTGATATCGAAAAACTGATATTGCAAAACCGATATTGAAACCGATATTAGAACCGATATTGAAAATTCGATATTGAAAAACCGATATTGAAACATCGATATTGAAAAACCGATATCGAAAAACCGATATTGCAAAACCGATATTGAAAACCCGATTTTGAAACCGATATTGAAAAACCGATATTGAAAAACCGATATTGAAAAACCGATATTGAAAAACCAATATTGAAAAACCGATATTGAAAAACTGATATCGAAAAACTGATATTGCAAAACCGATATTGAAAAACTGATATTGAAACCGATTTTAGAACCGATATTGAAAAACCGATAATGAAAAACCGATATTGAAAAACCGATATTGAAAAACCAATATTGAAAAACCGATATTGAAAAACTGATATCGAAAAACTGATATTGCAAAACCGATATTGAAAAACCGATATTGAAAAACCGATATTGAAACAGCGATATTGAAAAACCGATATTGAAACCGATATTAGAACCGATATTGAAAAACCGATAATGAAAAACCGATATTGAAAAACCGATATTGAAAAACCGATATTGAAAGCCGATATTGAAACCGATATTAGAACCGATATTGAAAAACCGATAATGAAAAACCGATATTGAAAAACCGATATTGAAAAACCTATATTGAAAAACCGATATTGATAAACTGATATTGAAAAACTGATATTTGATAACCGGTAGTGAAAAACCGATATTGAAACCGATATTAGAACCGATATTGAAAAACCGATATTGAAAAACCGATATTGAAAAACCGATATTGAAAAACCAATATTGAGAAACCGATATTGAAAAACTGATATCGAAAAACGGATATTGCAAAACCGATATTGAAAACCCGATTTTGAAACCGATATTAGAACCGATATTGAAAAGCCGATATTGAAAAACCGATATTGAAACAGCGATATTGAAAAACCGATATCGAAAAACTGATATTGCAAAACCGATATTGAAAACCCGATTTTGAAACCGATATTAGAACCGATATTGAAAAGCCGATATTGAAAAGCCGATATTGAAAAACCAATATTGAAAAACCGATATTGAAAAACTGATATCGAAAAACTGATATTGCAAAACCGATATTGAAAAACCGATATTGAAAAACCGATATTGAAAAACCGATATTGAAAAACTGATATCGAAAAACTGATATTGCAAAACCGATATTGAAACCGATATTAGAACCGATATTGAAAATTCGATATTGAAAAACCGATATTGAAACATCGATATTGAAAAACCGATATCGAAAAACCGATATTGCAAAACCGATATTGAAAACCCGATTTTGAAACCGATATTGAAAAACCGATATTGAAAAACCGATATTGAAAAACCGATATTGAAAAACCAATATTGAAAAACCGATATTGAAAAACTGATATCGAAAAACTGATATTGCAAAACCGATATTGAAAAACTGATATTGAAACCGATTTTAGAACCGATATTGAAAAACCGATAATGAAAAACCGATATTGAAAAACCGATATTGAAAAACCAATATTGAAAAACCGATATTGAAAAACTGATATCGAAAAACTGATATTGCAAAACCGATATTGAAAAACCGATATTGAAAAACCGATATTGAAACAGCGATATTGAAAAACCGATATTGAAACCGATATTAGAACCGATATTGAAAAACCGATAATGAAAAACCGATATTGAAAAACCGATATTGAAAAACCGATATTGAAAGCCGATATTGAAACCGATATTAGAACCGATATTGAAAAACCGATAATGAAAAACCGATATTGAAAAACCGATATTGAAAAACCAATATTGAAAAACCGATATTGAAAAACCGATATTGAAAAACCAATATTGAAAAACCGATATTGAAAAACTGATATCGAAAAACTGATATTGCAAAACCGATATTGAAAAACTGTTATTTGATAACCGATACTGAAAAACCGATATTGAAACCGATATTAGAACCGATATTGAAAAACCGATAATGAAAAACCGATATTGAAAAACCGATATTGAAAAACCAATATTGAAAAACCGATATTGAAAAACCGATATTGAAAAACCAATATTGAAAAACCGATATTGAAAAACTGATATCGAAAAACTGATATTTCAAAACCGATATTGAAAAACTGATATCGAAAAACCGATATTGCAAAACCGATATTGAAACCGATATTGAAACCGATATTAGAACCGATATTGAAAAACCGATAATGAAAAACCGATATTGAAAAACCGATATTGAAAAACCGATATCGAAAAACTGATATTGCAAAACCGATATTGAAAAACCGATATTGAAAAACTGATATCGAAAAGCTGATATTGCAAAACCGATATTGAAAACCCGATTTTGAAACCGATATTAGAACCGATATTGAAAAACTGATATTGAAAAACCAATTTGAAAAACCGATATTGAAAAACCGATATTGAAAAACTGATATCGAAAAACTGATATTGCAAAACCAATATTGAAAAACCGATATCGAAAAACTGATATTGCAAAACCGATATTGAATAACCGATATTGAAAAACCGATATTGAAACAGCGATATTGAAAAACCGATATTGAAACCGATATTAGAACCGATATTGAAAAACCGATAATGAAAAACCGATATTGAAAAACCGATATCGAAAAACTGATATTGCAAAACCGATATTGAAAAACTGATATTGAAACCGATATTAGAACCGATATTGAAAAACCGATATTGAAAAGCCGATATTGAAAAACCGATATTGAAACAGCGATATTGAAAAACCGATATCGAAAAACTGATATTGCAAAACCGATATTGAAAACCCGATTTTGAAACCGATATTAGAACCGATATTGAAAAGCCGATATTGAAAAGCCGATATTGAAAAACCAATATTGAAAAACCGATATTGAAAAACTGATATCGAAAAACTGATATTGCAAAACCGATATTGAAAAACCGATATTGAAAAACCGATATTGAAAAACCGATATTGAAAAACTGATATCGAAAAACTGATATTGCAAAACCGATATTGAAACCGATATTAGAACCGATATTGAAAATTCGATATTGAAAAACCGATATTGAAACATCGATATTGAAAAACCGATATCGAAAAACCGATATTGCAAAACCGATATTGAAAACCCGATTTTGAAACCGATATTGAAAAACCGATATTGAAAAACCGATATTGAAAAACCGATATTGAAAAACCAATATTGAAAAACCGATATTGAAAAACTGATATCGAAAAACTGATATTGCAAAACCGATATTGAAAAACTGATATTGAAACCGATTTTAGAACCGATATTGAAAAACCGATAATGAAAAACCGATATTGAAAAACCGATATTGAAAAACCAATATTGAAAAACCGATATTGAAAAACTGATATCGAAAAACTGATATTGCAAAACCGATATTGAAAAACCGATATTGAAAAACCGATATTGAAACAGCGATATTGAAAAACCGATATTGAAACCGATATTAGAACCGATATTGAAAAACCGATAATGAAAAACCGATATTGAAAAACCGATATTGAAAAACCGATATTGAAAGCCGATATTGAAACCGATATTAGAACCGATATTGAAAAACCGATAATGAAAAACCGATATTGAAAAACCGATATTGAAAAACCAATATTGAAAAACCGATATTGAAAAACCGATATTGAAAAACCAATATTGAAAAACCGATATTGAAAAACTGATATCGAAAAACTGATATTGCAAAACCGATATTGAAAAACTGTTATTTGATAACCGATACTGAAAAACCGATATTGAAACCGATATTAGAACCGATATTGAAAAACCGATAATGAAAAACCGATATTGAAAAACCGATATTGAAAAACCAATATTGAAAAACCGATATTGAAAAACCGATATTGAAAAACCAATATTGAAAAACCGATATTGAAAAACTGATATCGAAAAACTGATATTTCAAAACCGATATTGAAAAACTGATATCGAAAAACCGATATTGCAAAACCGATATTGAAACCGATATTGAAACCGATATTAGAACCGATATTGAAAAACCGATAATGAAAAACCGATATTGAAAAACCGATATTGAAAAACCGATATCGAAAAACTGATATTGCAAAACCGATATTGAAAAACCGATATTGAAAAACTGATATCGAAAAGCTGATATTGCAAAACCGATATTGAAAACCCGATTTTGAAACCGATATTAGAACCGATATTGAAAAACTGATATTGAAAAACCAATTTGAAAAACCGATATTGAAAAACCGATATTGAAAAACTGATATCGAAAAACTGATATTGCAAAACCAATATTGAAAAACCGATATCGAAAAACTGATATTGCAAAACCGATATTGAATAACCGATATTGAAAAACCGATATTGAAACAGCGATATTGAAAAACCGATATTGAAACCGATATTAGAACCGATATTGAAAAACCGATAATGAAAAACCGATATTGAAAAACCGATATCGAAAAACTGATATTGCAAAACCGATATTGAAAAACTGATATTGAAACCGATATTAGAACCGATATTGAAAAACCGATATTGAAAAACCGATATTGAAAAACCGATATTGAAAAACTGATATCGAAAAACTGATATTGCAAAACCGATATTGAAAACCCGATTTTGAAACCGATATTAGAACCGATATTGAAAAACCGATTTTGAAAAACCAACATTGAAAAACCGATATTGAAAAACCGATATTCAAAAACCGATATTGAAAAACCGATATTGAAAAACCAATATTGAAAAACCGATATTGAAAAACTGATATCGAAAAACTGATATTGCAAAACCGATATTGAAAAACCGATATTGAAAAACCGATATTGAAACAGCGATATTGAAAAACCGATTTTGAAACCGATATTAGAACCGATATTGAAAAACCGATATTGAAAAACCAATATTGAAAAACCGATATTGAAAAACTGATATCGAAAAACTGATATTCCAAAACCGATATTGAAACAGCGATATTGAAAAACCGATATTGAAACGGATATTAGAACCGATATTGAAAAACCGATATTGAAAAACCAATATTGAAAAACCGATATTGAAAAACCGATATTGAAAAACCAATATTGAAAAACCGATATTGAAAAACTGATATCGAAAAACTGATATTCCAAAACCGATATTGAAACAGCGATATTGAAAAACCGATATTGAAAAACCGATATTGAAAAACTGATATTGCAAAACCGATATTGAAAAACTGATATTGAAACCGATATTAGAAACGATATTGAAAAACCGATATTGAAAAACCGATATTGAAAAACCGATATTGAAAAACTGATATCGAAAAACTGATATTGCAAAACCGATATTGAAAACCCGATTTTGAAACCGATATTAGAACCGATATTGAAAAGCCGATATTGAAAAACCGATATTGCAAAAGCGATATTGAAAAACCGATATTGAAAAACCGATATTGAAACAGCGATATTGAAAAACCGATATTGAAACCGATATTAGAACCGATATTGAAAAACCGATAATGAAAAACCGATATTGAAAAACCGATATTGAATAACCAATATTGGAAAACCGATATTGAAAAACCGATATTGAAAAACCAATATTGAAAAACCGATATTGAAAAACTGATATCGAAAAACTGATATTCCAAAACCGATATTGAAACAGCGATATTGAAAAACCGATATTGAAACCGATATTAGAACCGATATTGAAAAACCGATATTGAAAAACCAATATTGAAAAACCGATATTGAAAAACCGATATTGAAAAACCGATATTGAAAAACCGATATTGAAAAACCAATATTGAAAAACCGATATTGAAAAACTGATATCGAAAAACTGATATTGCAAAACCGATATTGAAAAACCGATATTGAAAAACCGATATTGAAACAGCGATATTGAAAACTGATATCGAAAAACTGATATTGCAAAACCGATATTGAAAAACTGATATTGAAACCGATATTAGAACCGATATTGAAAAACCGATATTGAAAAACCGATATTGAAAAACCGATATTGAAAAACTGATATTGAAACCGATATTAGAACCGATATTGAAAAACCGATATTGAAAAACCGATATTGAAAAACCGATATTGAAAAACTGATATCGAAAAACTGATATTGCAAAACCGATATTGAAAACCCGATTTTGAAACCGATATTAGAACCGATATTGAAAAACCGATATTGAAAAACCAACATTGAAAAACCGATATTGAAAAACCGATATTGAAAAACCGATATTGAAAAACCAATATTGAAAAACCGATATTGAAAAACTGATATCGAAAAACTGATATTGCAAAACCGATATTGAAAAACCGATATTGAAAAACCGATATTGAAACAGCGATATTGAAAAACCGATTTTGAAACCGATATTAGAACCGATATTGAAAAACCGATATTGAAAAACCAATATTGAAAAACCGATATTGAAAAACTGATATCGAAAAACTGATATTCCAAAACCGATATTGAAACAGCGATATTGAAAAACCGATATTGAAACCGATATTAGAACCGATATTGAAAAACCGATATTGAAAAACCAATATTGAAAAACCGATATTGAAAAACCGATATTGAAAAACCAATATTGAAAAACCGATATTGAAAAACTGATATCGAAAAACTGATATTCCAAAACCGATATTGAAACAGCGATATTGAAAAACCGATATTGAGAAACCGATATTGAAAAACTGATATTGCAAAACCGATATTGAAAAACTGATATTGAAAAACCGATATTGAAAAACCGATATTGAAAAACTGATATCGAAAAACTGATATTGCAAAACTGATATTGAAAACCCGATTTTGAAACCGATATTAGAACCGATATTGAAAAGCCGATATTGAAAAACCGATATTGCAAAAGCGATATTGAAAAACCGATATTGAAAAACCGATATTGAAACAGCGATATTGAAAAACCGATATTGAAACCGATATTAGAACCGATATTGAAAAACCGATAATGAAAAACCGATATTGAAAAACCGATATTGAATAACCAATATTGAAAAACCGATATTGAAAAACCGATATTGAAAAACCGATATTGAAAAACCGATATTGAAAAACTGATATCGAAAAACTGATATTGCAAAACCGATATTGAAAACCCGATTTTGAAACCGATATTAGAACCGATATTGAAAAGCCGATATTGAAAAACCGATATTGAAAAACCGATATTAGAACCGATATTGAAAAGCCGATATTGAAAAACCGATATTGAAAAACCGATATTGAAAAACCGATATTGAAAAACTGATATCGAAAAACTGATATTGCAAAACCGATATTGAAAAACCGATATTGAAAAACCGATATTGAAAAACCGATATTGAAAAACCGATATCGAAAAACTGATATTGCAAAACCGATATTGAAAACCCGATTTTGAAACCGATATTGCAAAAGCGATATTGAAAAACCGATATTGAAAAACCGATATTGAAACAGCGATATTGAAAAACCGATATTGAAACCGATATTAGAACCGATATTGAAAAACCGATAATGAAAAACCGATATTGAAAAACCGATATTGAATAACCAATATTGAAAAACCGATATTGAAAAACCGATATTGAAAAACTGATATCGAAAAACTGATATTCCAAAACCGATATTGAAACAGCGATATTGAAAAACCGATATTGAAACCGATATTAGAACCGATATTGAAAAACCGATATTGAAAAACCGATATTGAAAAACCGATATTGAGAAACCGATATTGAAAAACCAATATTGAGAAACCGATATTGAAAAACTGATATTGAAAAACTGATATCGAAAAACTGATATTGCAAAACCGATATTGAAAAACTGATATCGAAAAACTGATATTGAAAAATCGATATTGAAACAGCGATATTGAAAAACCGATATTAGAACCGATGTTGAAAAACCGATATTGAAAAACTGATATCGAAAAACTGATATTGCAAAACCGATATCGAAAAACCGATATTGAAACCGATATTAGAACCGATATTGAAAAGCCGATATTGAAAAACCAATATTGAAAAACCGATATTGAAAAACTGATATCGAAAAACTGATATTGAAAAACTGATATTGAAAAACTGATATCGAAAAACTGATATTGCAAAACCGATATCGAAAAACCGATATTGAAAAACCGATATTAGAACCGATATTGACAAGCCGATATTGAAAAACCGATATTGAAAAACCAATATTGAAAAACCGATATTGATAAACTGATATTGAAAAACTGATATTTGATAACCGATAGTGAAAAACCGATATTGAAACCGATATTAGAACCGATATTGAAAAACCGATATTGAAAAACCGATATTGAAAAACCGATATTGAAAAACCGATATTGAAAAACCAATATTGAGAAACCGATATTGAAAAACTGATATTGAAAAACTGATATCGAAAAACTGATATTGCAAAACCGATATTGAAAAACTGATATCGAAAAACTGATATTGAAAAATCGATATTGAAACAGCGATATTGAAAAACCGATATTAGAACCGATGTTGAAAAACCGATATTGAAAAACTGATATCGAAAAACTGATATTGCAAAACCGATATCGAAAAACCGATATTGAAACCGATATTAGAACCGATATTGAAAAGCCGATATTGAAAAACCAATATTGAAAAACCGATATTGAAAAACTGATATCGAAAAACTGATATTGAAAAACTGATATTGAAAAACTGATATCGAAAAACTGATATTGCAAAACCGATATCGAAAAACCGATATTGAAAAACCGATATTAGAACCGATATTGACAAGCCGATATTGAAAAACCGATATTGAAAAACCAATATTGAAAAACCGATATTGATAAACTGATATTGAAAAACTGATATTTGATAACCGATAGTGAAAAACCGATATTGAAACCGATATTAGAACCGATATTGAAAAACCGATATTGAAAAACCGATATTGAAAAACCGATATTGAAAAACCAATATTGAGAAACCGATATTGAAAAACTGATATCGAAAAACGGATATTGCAAAACCGATATTGAAAAACCGATATTGAAAAACTGATATCGAAATACTGATATTGCAAAACCGATATTGAAACCGATATTAGAACCGATATTGAAAATTCGATATTGAAAAACCGATATTGAAACAGCGATATTGAAAAACCGATATCGAAAAACTGATATTGCAAAACCGATATTGAAAACCCGATTTTGAAACCGATATTGAAAAACCGATATTGAAAAACCGATATTGAAACCGGTATTGAAAAACCGATATTGAAAAACCGATATTGAAAAACTGATATCGAAAAACTGATATTGCAAAACCGATATTGAAAAACTGATATTGAAACCGATATTAGAACCGATATTGAAAAACCGATATTGAAACCGATATTAGAACCGATATTGAAAAACCGATAATGAAAAACCGATATTGAAAAACCGATATCGAAAAACTGATATTGCAAAACCGATATTGAAAAACTGATAATGAAAAACCGATATTGAAAAACCGATATTGAATAACCAATATTGGAAAACCGATATTGAAAAACCGATATTGAAAAACCGATATTGAAACAGCGATATTGAAAAACCGATATTGAAACCGATATTAGAACCGATATTGAAAAACCGATAATGAAAAACCGATATTGAAAAACCGATATTGAATAACCAATATTGGAAAACCGATATTGAAAAACCGATATTGAAAAACCAATATTGAAAAACCGATATTGAAAAACTGATATCGAAAAACTGATATTCCAAAACCGATATTGAAACAGCGATATTGAAAAACCGATATTGAAAAACCGATATTGAAACGGATATTAGAACCGATATTGAAAAACCGATATTGAAAAACCAATATTGAAAAACCGATATTGAAAAACCGATATTGAAAAACCAATATTGAAAAACCGATATTGAAAAACTGATATCGAAAAACTGATATTCCAAAACCGATATTGAAACAGCGATATTGAAAAACCGATATTGAAAAACCGATATTGAAAAACTGATATTGCAAAACCGATATTGAAAAACTGATATTGAAACCGATATTAGAAACGATATTGAAAAACCGATATTGAAAAACCGATATTGAAAAACCGATATTGAAAAACTGATATCGAAAAACTGATATTGCAAAACCGATATTGAAAACCCGATTTTGAAACCGATATTAGAACCGATATTGAAAAGCCGATATTGAAAAACCGATATTGCAAAAGCGATATTGAAAAACCGATATTGAAAAACCGATATTGAAACAGCGATATTGAAAAACCGATATTGAAACCGATATTAGAACCGATATTGAAAAACCGATAATGAAAAACCGATATTGAAAAACCGATATTGAATAACCAATATTGGAAAACCGATATTGAAAAACCGATATTGAAAAACCAATATTGAAAAACCGATATTGAAAAACTGATATCGAAAAACTGATATTCCAAAACCGATATTGAAACAGCGATATTGAAAAACCGATATTGAAACCGATATTAGAACCGATATTGAAAAACCGATATTGAAAAACCAATATTGAAAAACCGATATTGAAAAACCGATATTGAAAAACCGATATTGAAAAACCGATATTGAAAAACCAATATTGAAAAACCGATATTGAAAAACTGATATCGAAAAACTGATATTGCAAAACCGATATTGAAAAACCGATATTGAAAAACCGATATTGAAACAGCGATATTGAAAACTGATATCGAAAAACTGATATTGCAAAACCGATATTGAAAAACTGATATTGAAACCGATATTAGAACCGATATTGAAAAACCGATATTGAAAAACCGATATTGAAAAACCGATATTGAAAAACTGATATTGAAACCGATATTAGAACCGATATTGAAAAACCGATATTGAAAAACCGATATTGAAAAACCGATATTGAAAAACTGATATCGAAAAACTGATATTGCAAAACCGATATTGAAAACCCGATTTTGAAACCGATATTAGAACCGATATTGAAAAACCGATATTGAAAAACCAACATTGAAAAACCGATATTGAAAAACCGATATTGAAAAACCGATATTGAAAAACCAATATTGAAAAACCGATATTGAAAAACTGATATCGAAAAACTGATATTGCAAAACCGATATTGAAAAACCGATATTGAAAAACCGATATTGAAACAGCGATATTGAAAAACCGATTTTGAAACCGATATTAGAACCGATATTGAAAAACCGATATTGAAAAACCAATATTGAAAAACCGATATTGAAAAACTGATATCGAAAAACTGATATTCCAAAACCGATATTGAAACAGCGATATTGAAAAACCGATATTGAAACCGATATTAGAACCGATATTGAAAAACCGATATTGAAAAACCAATATTGAAAAACCGATATTGAAAAACCGATATTGAAAAACCAATATTGAAAAACCGATATTGAAAAACTGATATCGAAAAACTGATATTCCAAAACCGATATTGAAACAGCGATATTGAAAAACCGATATTGAGAAACCGATATTGAAAAACTGATATTGCAAAACCGATATTGAAAAACTGATATTGAAAAACCGATATTGAAAAACCGATATTGAAAAACTGATATCGAAAAACTGATATTGCAAAACTGATATTGAAAACCCGATTTTGAAACCGATATTAGAACCGATATTGAAAAGCCGATATTGAAAAACCGATATTGCAAAAGCGATATTGAAAAACCGATATTGAAAAACCGATATTGAAACAGCGATATTGAAAAACCGATATTGAAACCGATATTAGAACCGATATTGAAAAACCGATAATGAAAAACCGATATTGAAAAACCGATATTGAATAACCAATATTGAAAAACCGATATTGAAAAACCGATATTGAAAAACCGATATTGAAAAACCGATATTGAAAAACTGATATCGAAAAACTGATATTGCAAAACCGATATTGAAAACCCGATTTTGAAACCGATATTAGAACCGATATTGAAAAGCCGATATTGAAAAACCGATATTGAAAAACCGATATTAGAACCGATATTGAAAAGCCGATATTGAAAAACCGATATTGAAAAACCGATATTGAAAAACCGATATTGAAAAACTGATATCGAAAAACTGATATTGCAAAACCGATATTGAAAAACCGATATTGAAAAACCGATATTGAAAAACCGATATTGAAAAACCGATATCGAAAAACTGATATTGCAAAACCGATATTGAAAACCCGATTTTGAAACCGATATTGCAAAAGCGATATTGAAAAACCGATATTGAAAAACCGATATTGAAACAGCGATATTGAAAAACCGATATTGAAACCGATATTAGAACCGATATTGAAAAACCGATAATGAAAAACCGATATTGAAAAACCGATATTGAATAACCAATATTGAAAAACCGATATTGAAAAACCGATATTGAAAAACTGATATCGAAAAACTGATATTCCAAAACCGATATTGAAACAGCGATATTGAAAAACCGATATTGAAACCGATATTAGAACCGATATTGAAAAACCGATATTGAAAAACCGATATTGAAAAACCGATATTGAGAAACCGATATTGAAAAACCAATATTGAGAAACCGATATTGAAAAACTGATATTGAAAAACTGATATCGAAAAACTGATATTGCAAAACCGATATTGAAAAACTGATATCGAAAAACTGATATTGAAAAATCGATATTGAAACAGCGATATTGAAAAACCGATATTAGAACCGATGTTGAAAAACCGATATTGAAAAACTGATATCGAAAAACTGATATTGCAAAACCGATATCGAAAAACCGATATTGAAACCGATATTAGAACCGATATTGAAAAGCCGATATTGAAAAACCAATATTGAAAAACCGATATTGAAAAACTGATATCGAAAAACTGATATTGAAAAACTGATATTGAAAAACTGATATCGAAAAACTGATATTGCAAAACCGATATCGAAAAACCGATATTGAAAAACCGATATTAGAACCGATATTGACAAGCCGATATTGAAAAACCGATATTGAAAAACCAATATTGAAAAACCGATATTGATAAACTGATATTGAAAAACTGATATTTGATAACCGATAGTGAAAAACCGATATTGAAACCGATATTAGAACCGATATTGAAAAACCGATATTGAAAAACCGATATTGAAAAACCGATATTGAAAAACCGATATTGAAAAACCAATATTGAGAAACCGATATTGAAAAACTGATATTGAAAAACTGATATCGAAAAACTGATATTGCAAAACCGATATTGAAAAACTGATATCGAAAAACTGATATTGAAAAATCGATATTGAAACAGCGATATTGAAAAACCGATATTAGAACCGATGTTGAAAAACCGATATTGAAAAACTGATATCGAAAAACTGATATTGCAAAACCGATATCGAAAAACCGATATTGAAACCGATATTAGAACCGATATTGAAAAGCCGATATTGAAAAACCAATATTGAAAAACCGATATTGAAAAACTGATATCGAAAAACTGATATTGAAAAACTGATATTGAAAAACTGATATCGAAAAACTGATATTGCAAAACCGATATCGAAAAACCGATATTGAAAAACCGATATTAGAACCGATATTGACAAGCCGATATTGAAAAACCGATATTGAAAAACCAATATTGAAAAACCGATATTGATAAACTGATATTGAAAAACTGATATTTGATAACCGATAGTGAAAAACCGATATTGAAACCGATATTAGAACCGATATTGAAAAACCGATATTGAAAAACCGATATTGAAAAACCGATATTGAAAAACCAATATTGAGAAACCGATATTGAAAAACTGATATCGAAAAACGGATATTGCAAAACCGATATTGAAAAACCGATATTGAAAAACTGATATCGAAATACTGATATTGCAAAACCGATATTGAAACCGATATTAGAACCGATATTGAAAATTCGATATTGAAAAACCGATATTGAAACAGCGATATTGAAAAACCGATATCGAAAAACTGATATTGCAAAACCGATATTGAAAACCCGATTTTGAAACCGATATTGAAAAACCGATATTGAAAAACCGATATTGAAACCGGTATTGAAAAACCGATATTGAAAAACCGATATTGAAAAACTGATATCGAAAAACTGATATTGCAAAACCGATATTGAAAAACTGATATTGAAACCGATATTAGAACCGATATTGAAAAACCGATATTGAAACCGATATTAGAACCGATATTGAAAAACCGATAATGAAAAACCGATATTGAAAAACCGATATCGAAAAACTGATATTGCAAAACCGATATTGAAAAACTGATATTGAAACCGATATTAGAACCGATATTGAAAAACCGATATTGAAAAACCGATATTGAAACAGCGATATTGAAAACTGATATCGAAAAACTGATATTGAAAAACTGATATTGAAACCGATATTAGAACCGATATTGAAAAACCGATATTGAAAAACCGATATTGAAAAACCGATATTGAAAAACTGATATCGAAAAACTGATATTGCAAAACCGATATTGAAAACCCGATTTTGAAACCGATATTAGAACCGATATCGAAAAACTGATATTGAAAAACTGATATTGAAACCGATATTAGAACCGATATTGAAAAACCGATATTGAAAAACCGATGTTGAAAAACCGATATTGAAAAACCGATATTGAAAAACCGATATTGAAAAACCGATATTGAAAAACCGATATTGAAACCGATATTAGAACCGATATTGAAAAACCGATAATGAAAAACCGATATTGAAAAACCGATATCGAAAAACTGATATTGCAAAACCGATATTGAAAAACTGATATTGAAACCGATATTAGAACCGATATTGAAAAACCGGTATTGAAAAACCGATATTGAAAAACCGATATTGAAAAACTGATATCGAAAAACTGATATTGCAAAACCGATATTGAAAACCCGATTTTGAAACCGATATTAGAACCGATATTGAAAAACCGATATTGAAAAACCGATATTGAAAAACCGATATTGAAAAACTGATATCGAAAAACTGATATTGCAAAACCGATATTGAAAACCCGATTTTGAAACCGATATTAGAACCGATATTGAAAAACCGATATTGAAAAACCAACATTGAAAAACCGATATTGAAAAACCAATATTGAAAAACCGATATTGAAAAACCGATATTGAAAAACCAATATTGAAAAACCGATATTGAAAAACTGATATCGAAAAACTGATATTCCAAAACCGATATTGAAACAGCGATATTGAAAAACCGATATTGAAACCGATATTAGAACCGATATTGAAAAACCGATATTGAAAAACCAATATTGAAAAACCGATATTGAAAAACCGATATTGAAAAACCGATATTGAAAAACCGATATTGAAAAACCAATATTGAAAAACCGATATTGAAAAACTGATATCGAAAAACTGATATTGCAAAACCGATATTGAAAAACCGATATTGAAAAACCGATATTGAAACAGCGATATTGAAAACTGATATCGAAAAACTGATATTGCAAAACCGATATTGAAAAACTGATATTGAAACCGATATTAGAACCGATATTGAAAAACCGATATTGAAAAACCGATATTGAAAAACCGATATTGAAAAACTGATATCGAAAAACTGATATTGCAAAACCGATATTGAAAACCCGATTTTGAAACCGATATTAGAACCGATATTGAAAAACTGATATTGAAAAACCAATATTGAAAAACCGATATTGAAAAACCGATATTGAAAAACTGATATCGAAAAACTGATATTGCAAAACCAATATTGAAAAACCGATATCGAAAAACTGATATTGCAAAACCGATATTGAAAAACCGATATTGAAAAACCGATATTGAAAAACCGATATTGAAAAACTGATATCGAAAAACTGATATTGCAAAACCGATATTGAAAAACCGATATTGAAAAACCGATATTGAAACAGCGATATTGAAAACTGATATCGAAAAACTGATATTGCAAAACCGATATTGAAAAACTGATATTGAAACCGATATTAGAACCGATATTGAAAAACCGATATTGAAAAACCAATATTGAAAAACCGATATTGAAAAACCGATATTGAAAAACCGATATTGAAAAACCGATATTGAAAAACCAATATTGAAAAACCAATATTGAAACAGCGATATTGAAAAACCGATATTGAAACCGATATTAGAACCGATATTGAAAAACCGATAATGAAAAACCGATATTGAAAAACCGATATTGAAAAACCAATATTGAAAAACCGATATTGAAAAACCGATATCGAAAAACCAATATTGAAAAACCGATATTGAAAAACTGATATCGAAAAACTGATATTGCAAAACCGATATTGAAAAACCGATATTGAAAAACTGATATCGAAAAACTGATATTGCAAAACCGATATTGAAACCGATATTAGAACCGATATTGAAAATTCGATATTGAAAAACCGATATTGAAACAGCGAAATTGAAAAACCGATATCGAAAAACTGATATTGCAAAACCGATATTGAAAACCCGATTTTGAAACCGATATTGAAAAACCGATATTGAAAAACCGATATTGAAACCGGTATTGAAAAACCGATATTGAAAAACCGATATTGAAAAACTGATATCGAAAAACTGATATTGCAAAACCGATATTGAAAAACTGATATTGAAACCGATATTAGAACCGATATTGAAAAACCGATATTGAAAAACTGATATCGAAAAACTGATATTGCAAAACCGATATTGAAACCGATATTAGAACCGATATTGAAAAACCGATATTGAAAAACCGATATTGAAAAACCGTATATTGGTTATTCAATATCGGTTTTTCATTATCGGTTTTTCAATATCGGTTCTAATATCGGTTTCAATATCGGTTTTTCAATATCGCTGTTTCAATATCGGTTTTTCAATATCGGTTTTTCAATATCGCTTTTGCAATATCAGTTTTTCAATATCGGTTTTTCAATATCGGTTTTTCAATATCGGTTTTTCAATATCGGTTTTTCAATATCGGTTTCAAAATCGGGTTTTCAATATCGGTTTTGCAATATCAGTTTTTCGATATCGGTTTTTCAATATCGCTGTTTCAATATCGGTTTTTCAATATCGAATTTTCAATATCGGTTCTAATATCGGTTGCAATATCGGTTTTGCAATATCAGTTTTTCGATATCAGTTTTTCAATATCGGTTTTTCAATATCGGTTTTTCAATATCGGTTTTGCAATATCAGTTTTGCAATATCCGTTTTTCGATATCAGTTTTTCAATATCCGTTTTTCGATATCAGTTTTTCAATATCGGTTTCTCAATATTGGTTTTTCAATATCGGTTTTTCAATATCGGTTTTTCAATATCGGTTTTTCAATATCGGTTCTAATATCGGTTTCAATATCGGTTTTTCACTATCGGTTATCAAATATCAGTTTTTCAATATCAGTTTATCAATATCGGTTTTTCAATATTGGTTTTTCAATATCGGTTTTTCAATATCGGCTTGTCAATATCGGTTCTAATATCGGTTTTTCAATATCGGTTTTTCGATATCGGTTTTGCAATATCAGTTTTTCGATATCAGTTTTTCAATATCAGTTTTTCAATATCAGTTTTTCGATATCAGTTTTTCAATATCGGTTTTTCAATATTGGTTTTTCAATATCGGCTTTTCAATATCGGTTCTAATATCGGTTTCAATATCGGTTTTTCGATATCGGTTTTGCAATATCAGTTTTTCGATATCAGTTTTTCAATATCGGTTTTTCAACATCGGTTCTAATATCGGTTTTTCAATATCGCTGTTTCAATATCGATTTTTCAATATCAGTTTTTCGATATCAGTTTTTCAATATCGGTTTTTCAATATTGGTTTTTCAATATCGGTTTTTCAATATCGGCTTGTCAATATCGGTTCTAATATCGGTTTTTCAATATCGGTTTTTCGATATCGGTTTTGCAATATCAGTTTTTCGATATCAGTTTTTCAATATCAGTTTTTCAATATCAGTTTTTCGATATCAGTTTTTCAATATCGGTTTTTCAATATTGGTTTTTCAATATCGGCTTTTCAATATCGGTTCTAATATCGGTTTCAATATCGGTTTTTCGATATCGGTTTTGCAATATCAGTTTTTCGATATCAGTTTTTCAATATCGGTTTTTCAACATCGGTTCTAATATCGGTTTTTCAATATCGCTGTTTCAATATCGATTTTTCAATATCAGTTTTTCGATATCAGTTTTTCAATATCGGTTTTGCAATATCAGTTTTTCGATATCAGTTTTTCAATATCAGTTTTTCAATATCGGTTTCTCAATATTGGTTTTTCAATATCGGTTTTTCAATATCGGTTTTTCAATATCGGTTTTTCAATATCGGTTTTTCATTATCGGTTTTTCAATATCGGTTCTAATATCGGTTTCAATATCGGTTTTTCAATATCGCTGTTTCAATATCGGTTTTTCAATATCGGTTTTTCAATATCGCTTTTGCAATATCAGTTTTTCAATATCGGTTTTTCAATATCGGTTTTTCAATATCGGTTTTTCAATATCGGTTTTTCAATATCGGTTTCAAAATCGGTTTTGCAATATCAGTTTTTCGATATCAGTTTTTCAATATCGGTTTTTCAATATTGGTTTTTCAATATCGGTTTTTCAATATCGGTTTTTCAATATCGGTTTTTCAATATCGGTTTTTCAATATTGGTTTTTCAATATCGGTTTTTCAATATCGGTTCTAATATCGGTTTCAATATCGGTTTTTCAATATCGAATTTTCAATATCGGTTCTAATATCGGTTTCAATATCGGTTTTGCAATATCAGTTTTTCGATATCAGTTTTTCAATATCGGTTTTGGAATATCAGTTTTTCGATATCAGTTTTTCAATATCGGTTTTTCAATATTGGTTTTTCAATATCGGTTTTTCAATATCGGTTTTTCAATATTGGTTATTCAGTATCGGTTTTTCATTATCGGTTTTTCAATATCGGTTCTAATATCGGTTTCAATATCGGTTTTTCAATATCGCTGTTTCAATATCGGTTTTTCAATATCGGTTTTTCAATATCGCTTTTGCAATATCAGTTTTTCAATATCGGTTTTTCAATATCGGTTTTTCAATATCGGTTTTTCAATATCGGTTTTTCAATATCGGTTTCAAAATCGGGTTTTCAATATCGGTTTTGCAATATCAGTTTTTCGATATCGGTTTTTCAATATCGCTGTTTCAATATCGGTTTTTCAATATCGAATTTTCAATATCGGTTCTAATATCGGTTTCAATATCGGTTTTGCAATATCAGTTTTTCGATATCAGTTTTTCAATATCGGTTTTTCAATATCGGTTTTTCAATATCGGTTTTGCAATATCAGTTTTGCAATATCCGTTTTTCGATATCAGTTTTTCAATATCCGTTTTTCGATATCAGTTTTTCAATATCGGTTTCTCAATATTGGTTTTTCAATATCGGTTTTTCAATATCGGTTTTTCAATATCGGTTTTTCAATATCGGTTCTAATATCGGTTTCAATATCGGTTTTTCACTATCGGTTATCAAATATCAGTTTTTCAATATCAGTTTATCAATATCGGTTTTTCAATATTGGTTTTTCAATATCGGTTTTTCAATATCGGCTTGTCAATATCGGTTCTAATATCGGTTTTTCAATATCGGTTTTTCGATATCGGTTTTGCAATATCAGTTTTTCGATATCAGTTTTTCAATATCAGTTTTTCAATATCAGTTTTTCGATATCAGTTTTTCAATATCGGTTTTTCAATATTGGTTTTTCAATATCGGCTTTTCAATATCGGTTCTAATATCGGTTTCAATATCGGTTTTTCGATATCGGTTTTGCAATATCAGTTTTTCGATATCAGTTTTTCAATATCGGTTTTTCAACATCGGTTCTAATATCGGTTTTTCAATATCGCTGTTTCAATATCGATTTTTCAATATCAGTTTTTCGATATCAGTTTTTCAATATCGGTTTTTCAATATTGGTTTTTCAATATCGGTTTTTCAATATCGGTTCTAATATCGGTTTCAATATCGGTTTTTCAATATCGCTGTTTCAATATCGGTTTTGGAATATCAGTTTTTCGATATCAGTTTTTCAATATCGGTTTTTCAATATTGGTTTTTCAATATCGGTTTTTCAATATCGGTTTTTCAATATTGGTTATTCAATATCGGTTTTGGAATATCAGTTTTTCGATATCAGTTTTTCAATATCGGATTCAATATCGGTTTTTCAATATCGGTTTTTCAATATCGGTTTTTCAATATTGGTTATTCAATATCGGTTTTGCAATATCAGTTTTTCAATATCGGTTTTTCAATATCGGCTTTTCAATATCGGTTTTTCAATATCGGTTTTTCAATATCGGTTTCAAAATCGGGTTTTCAATATCGGTTTTGCAATATCAGTTTTTCGATATCAGTTTTTCAATATCGGTTTTTCAATATCGGTTTTTCAATATCGGTTTTTCAATATCGGTTCTAATATCGGTTTCAATATCAGTTTTTCAATATCGGTTTTGCAATATCAGTTTTTCGATATCAGTTTTCAATATCGCTGTTTCAATATCGGTTTTTCAATATCGGTTTTTCAATATCGGTTTTTCAATATCGGTTTTGCAATATCCGTTTTTCGATATCAGTTTTTCAATATCGGTTTCTCAATATTGGTTTTTCAATATCGGTTTTTCAATATCGGTTTTTCAATATCGGTTTTTCAATATCAGTTTTTCGATATCAGTCTTTCGATATCGGTTTTTCAATATCGGTTTTTCATTATCGGTTTTTCAATATCGGTTTTTCATTATCGGTTTTTCAATATCGGTTCTAATATCGGTTTCAATATCGGTTTCAATATCGGTTTTTCAATATCGCTGTTTCAATATCGGTTTTGGAATATCAGTTTTTCGATATCAGTTTTTCAATATCGGTTTTTCAATATTGGTTTTTCAATATCGGTTTTTCAATATCGGTTTTTCAATATTGGTTATTCAATATCGGTTTTTCAATATCGGTTCTAATATCGGTTTTTCAATATCGGTTTTTCGATATCGGTTTTGCAATATCAGTTTTTCGATATCAGTTTTTCGATATCGGTTTTTCAATATCGGTTTTTCATTATCGGTTTTTCAATATCGGTTTTTCATTATCGGTTTTTCAATATCGGTTCTAATATCGGTTTCAATATCGGTTTCAATATCGGTTTTTCAATATCGCTGTTTCAATATCGGTTTTGGAATATCAGTTTTTCGATATCAGTTTTTCAATATCGGTTTTTCAATATTGGTTTTTCAATATCAGTTTTTCAATATCGGTTTCTCAATATTGGTTTTTCAATATCGGTTTTTCAATATCGGTTTTTCAATATCGGTTTTTCAATATCGGTTCTAATATCGGTTTCAATATCGGTTTTTCACTATCGGTTATCAAATATCAGTTTTTCAATATCAGTTTATCAATATCGGTTTTTCAATATTGGTTTTTCAATATCGGTTTTTCAATATCGGCTTGTCAATATCGGTTCTAATATCGGTTTTTCAATATCGGTTTTTCGATATCGGTTTTGCAATATCAGTTTTTCGATATCAGTTTTTCAATATCAGTTTTTCAATATCAGTTTTTCGATATCAGTTTTTCAATATCGGTTTTTCAATATTGGTTTTTCAATATCGGCTTTTCAATATCGGTTCTAATATCGGTTTCAATATCGGTTTTTCGATATCGGTTTTGCAATATCAGTTTTTCGATATCAGTTTTTCAATATCGGTTTTTCAACATCGGTTCTAATATCGGTTTTTCAATATCGCTGTTTCAATATCGATTTTTCAATATCAGTTTTTCGATATCAGTTTTTCAATATCGGTTTTTCAATATTGGTTTTTCAATATCGGTTTTTCAATATCGGCTTGTCAATATCGGTTCTAATATCGGTTTTTCAATATCGGTTTTTCGATATCGGTTTTGCAATATCAGTTTTTCGATATCAGTTTTTCAATATCAGTTTTTCAATATCAGTTTTTCGATATCAGTTTTTCAATATCGGTTTTTCAATATTGGTTTTTCAATATCGGCTTTTCAATATCGGTTCTAATATCGGTTTCAATATCGGTTTTTCGATATCGGTTTTGCAATATCAGTTTTTCGATATCAGTTTTTCAATATCGGTTTTTCAACATCGGTTCTAATATCGGTTTTTCAATATCGCTGTTTCAATATCGATTTTTCAATATCAGTTTTTCGATATCAGTTTTTCAATATCGGTTTTGCAATATCAGTTTTTCGATATCAGTTTTTCAATATCAGTTTTTCAATATCGGTTTCTCAATATTGGTTTTTCAATATCGGTTTTTCAATATCGGTTTTTCAATATCGGTTTTTCAATATCGGTTTTTCATTATCGGTTTTTCAATATCGGTTCTAATATCGGTTTCAATATCGGTTTTTCAATATCGCTGTTTCAATATCGGTTTTTCAATATCGGTTTTTCAATATCGCTTTTGCAATATCAGTTTTTCAATATCGGTTTTTCAATATCGGTTTTTCAATATCGGTTTTTCAATATCGGTTTTTCAATATCGGTTTCAAAATCGGTTTTGCAATATCAGTTTTTCGATATCAGTTTTTCAATATCGGTTTTTCAATATTGGTTTTTCAATATCGGTTTTTCAATATCGGTTTTTCAATATCGGTTTTTCAATATCGGTTTTTCAATATTGGTTTTTCAATATCGGTTTTTCAATATCGGTTCTAATATCGGTTTCAATATCGGTTTTTCAATATCGAATTTTCAATATCGGTTCTAATATCGGTTTCAATATCGGTTTTGCAATATCAGTTTTTCGATATCAGTTTTTCAATATCGGTTTTGGAATATCAGTTTTTCGATATCAGTTTTTCAATATCGATTTTTCAATATTGGTTTTTCAATATCGGTTTTTCAATATCGGTTTTTCAATATTGGTTATTCAGTATCGGTTTTTCATTATCGGTTTTTCAATATCGGTTCTAATATCGGTTTCAATATCGGTTTTTCAATATCGCTGTTTCAATATCGGTTTTTCAATATCGGTTTTTCAATATCGCTTTTGCAATATCAGTTTTTCAATATCGGTTTTTCAATATCGGTTTTTTAATATCGGTTTTTCAATATCGGTTTTTCAATATCGGTTTCAAAATCGGGTTTTCAATATCGGTTTTGCAATATCAGTTTTTCGATATCGGTTTTTCAATATCGCTGTTTCAATATCGGTTTTTCAATATCGAATTTTCAATATCGGTTCTAATATCGGTTTCAATATCGGTTTTGCAATATCAGTTTTTCGATATCAGTTTTTCAATATCGGTTTTTCAATATCGGTTTTTCAATATCGGTTTTGCAATATCAGTTTTGCAATATCCGTTTTTCGATATCAGTTTTTCAATATCCGTTTTTCGATATCAGTTTTTCAATATCGGTTTCTCAATATTGGTTTTTCAATATCGGTTTTTCAATATCGGTTTTTCAATATCGGTTTTTCAATATCGGTTCTAATATCGGTTTCAATATCGGTTTTTCACTATCGGTTATCAAATATCAGTTTTTCAATATCAGTTTATCAATATCGGTTTTTCAATATTGGTTTTTCAATATCGGTTTTTCAATATCGGCTTGTCAATATCGGTTCTAATATCGGTTTTTCAATATCGGTTTTTCGATATCGGTTTTGCAATATCAGTTTTTCGATATCAGTTTTTCAATATCAGTTTTTCAATATCAGTTTTTCGATATCAGTTTTTCAATATCGGTTTTTCAATATTGGTTTTTCAATATCGGCTTTTCAATATCGGTTCTAATATCGGTTTCAATATCGGTTTTTCGATATCGGTTTTGCAATATCAGTTTTTCGATATCAGTTTTTCAATATCGGTTTTTCAACATCGGTTCTAATATCGGTTTTTCAATATCGCTGTTTCAATATCGATTTTTCAATATCAGTTTTTCGATATCAGTTTTTCAATATCGGTTTTTCAATATTGGTTTTTCAATATCGGTTTTTCAATATCGGTTCTAATATCGGTTTCAATATCGGTTTTTCAATATCGCTGTTTCAATATCGGTTTTGGAATATCAGTTTTTCGATATCAGTTTTTCAATATCGGTTTTTCAATATTGGTTTTTCAATATCGGTTTTTCAATATCGGTTTTTCAATATTGGTTATTCAATATCGGTTTTGGAATATCAGTTTTTCGATATCAGTTTTTCAATATCGGATTCAATATCGGTTTTTCAATATCGGTTTTTCAATATCGGTTTTTCAATATTGGTTATTCAATATCGGTTTTGCAATATCAGTTTTTCAATATCGGTTTTTCAATATCGGCTTTTCAATATCGGTTTTTCAATATCGGTTTTTCAATATCGGTTTCAAAATCGGGTTTTCAATATCGGTTTTGCAATATCAGTTTTTCGATATCAGTTTTTCAATATCGGTTTTTCAATATCGGTTTTTCAATATCGGTTTTTCAATATCGGTTCTAATATCGGTTTCAATATCAGTTTTTCAATATCGGTTTTGCAATATCAGTTTTTCGATATCAGTTTTCAATATCGCTGTTTCAATATCGGTTTTTCAATATCGGTTTTTCAATATCGGTTTTTCAATATCGGTTTTGCAATATCCGTTTTTCGATATCAGTTTTTCAATATCGGTTTCTCAATATTGGTTTTTCAATATCGGTTTTTCAATATCGGTTTTTCAATATCGGTTTTTCAATATCAGTTTTTCGATATCAGTTTTTCGATATCGGTTTTTCAATATCGGTTTTTCATTATCGGTTTTTCAATATCGGTTTTTCATTATCGGTTTTTCAATATCGGTTCTAATATCGGTTTCAATATCGGTTTCAATATCGGTTTTTCAATATCGCTGTTTCAATATCGGTTTTGGAATATCAGTTTTTCGATATCAGTTTTTCAATATCGGTTTTTCAATATTGGTTTTTCAATATCGGTTTTTCAATATCGGTTTTTCAATATTGGTTATTCAATATCGGTTTTTCAATATCGGTTTTTCATTATCGGTTTTTCAATATCGGTTCTAATATCGGTTTCAATATCGGTTTTTCAATATCGCTGTTTCAATATCGCTGTTTCAATATCGGTTTTGCAATATCAGTTTTTCGATATCAGTTTTTCAATATCGGTTTTTCAATATCGGTTTCAAAATCGGGTTTTCAATATCGGTTTTGCAATATCAGTTTTTCGATATCGGTTTTTCAATATCGCTGTTTCAATATCGGTTTTTCAATATCGAATTTTCAATATCGGTTCTAATATCGGTTTCAATATCGGTTTTGCAATATCAGTTTTTCGATATCAGTTTTTCAATATCAGTTTTTCAATATCGGTTTTTCAATATCGGTTTTGCAATATCAGTTTTTCGATATCAGTTTTTCAATATCGGTTTTTCAATATCGCTTTTGCAATATCAGTATTTCAATATCGGTTTTTCAATATTGGTTTTTCAATATCGGTTTTTCAATATCGGTTTTTCAATATCGGCTTTTCAATATCGGTTGTAATATCGGTTTCAAAATCGGTTTTTCAATATCGCTGTTTCAATATCGGTTTTTCAATATCGAATTTTCAATATCGGTTCTAATATCGGTTTCAATATCGGTTTTGCAATATCAGTTTTTCGATATCAGTTTTTCAATATCGGTTTTTCAATATCGGTTTTT
The DNA here is from genome assembly GCF_050908995.1 of Andrena cerasifolii. Lineage (NCBI taxonomy): Eukaryota > Metazoa > Arthropoda > Insecta > Hymenoptera > Andrenidae > Andrena > Andrena cerasifolii. The sequence goes on from NW_027485019.1 coordinate 59,774, forward strand.
CAATATCGGTTTTGCAATATCAGTTTTTCGATTTCAGTTTTTCAATATCGGTTTTTCAATATTGGTTTTTCAATATCGGCTTTTCAATATCGGTTTTTCAATATCGGTTTTTCAATATCGGTTTTTCAATATCGGTTTTTCAATATCGGTTTTGCAATATCAGGTTTTCGATATCAGTTTTTCGATATCGGTTTTTCAATATCGGTTTTTCATTATCGGTTTTTCAATATCGGTTTTTCATTATCGGTTTTTCAATATCGGTTCTAATATTGGTTTCAATATCGGTTTCAATATCGGTTTTTCAATATCGCTGTTTCAATATCGGTTTTGGAATATCAGTTTTTCGATATCAGTTTTTCAATATCGGTTTTTCAATATTGGTTTTTCAATATCGGTTTTTCAATATCGGTTTTTCAATATTGGTTATTCAATATCGGTTTTTCAATATCGGTTTTGCAATATCAGTTTTTCGATATCAGTTTTTCAATATCGGTTTTTCAATATTGGTTTTTCAATATCGGTTTTTCAATATTGGTTATTCAATATCGGTTTTTCAATATCGGTTTTTCATTATCGGTTTTTCAATATCGGTTCTAATATCGGTTTCAATATCGGTTTTTCAATATCGCTGTTTCAATATCGGTTTTTCAATATCGGTTTTTCAATATCGCTTTTGCAATATCAGTTTTTCAATATCGGTTTTTCAATATCGGTTTTTCAATATCGGTTTTTCAATATCGGTTTTTCAATATCGGTTTCAAAATCGGGTTTTCAATATCGGTTTTGCAATATCAGTTTTTCGATATCGGTTTTTCAATATCGCTGTTTCAATATCGGTTTTTCAATATCGAATTTTCAATATCGGTTCTAATATCGGTTTCAATATCGGTTTTGCAATATCAGTTTTTCGATATCAGTTTTTCAATATCGGTTTTTCAATATCGGTTTTTCAATATCGGTTTTGCAATATCAGTTTTTCGATATCAGTTTTTCAATATCGGTTTTTCAATATTGGTTTTTCAATATCGGTTTTTCAATATCGGTTTTTCAATATCGGTTTTTCAATATCGGTTTTTCAATATCGGTTTTTCAATATCGGTTTTGCAATATCAGTTTTTCGATATCAGTTTTTCGATATCGGTTTTTCAATATCGGTTTTTCATTATCGGTTTTTCAATATCGGTTTTTCATTATCGGTTTTTCAATATCGGTTCTAATATCGGTTTCAATATCGGTTTCAATATCGGTTTTTCAATATCGCTGTTTCAATATCGGTTTTGGAATATCAGTTTTTCGATATCAGTTTTTCAATATCGGTTTTTCAATATTGGTTTTTCAATATCGGTTTTTCAATATCGGTTTTTCAATATTGGTTATTCAATATCGGTTTTTCAATATCGGTTTTTCATTATCGGTTTTTCAATATCGGTTCTAATATCGGTTTCAATATCGGTTTTTCAATATCGCTGTTTCAATATCGCTGTTTCAATATCGGTTTTTCAATATCGAATTTTCAATATCGGTTCTAATATCGGTTTCAATATCGGTTTTGCAATATCAGTTTTTCGATATCAGTTTTTCAATATCGGTTTTTCAATATCGGTTTCAAAATCGGGTTTTCAATATCGGTTTTGCAATATCAGTTTTTCGATATCGGTTTTTCAATATCGCTGTTTCAATATCGGTTTTTCAATATCGAATTTTCAATATCGGTTCTAATATCGGTTTCAATATCGGTTTTGCAATATCAGTTTTTCGATATCAGTTTTTCAATATCGGTTTTTCAATATCGGTTTTGCAATATCAGTTTTTCGATATCAGTTTTTCAATATCGGTTTTTCAATATCGCTTTTGCAATATCAGTTTTTCAATATCGGTTTTTCAATATTGGTTTTTCAATATCGGTTTTTCAATATCGGTTTTTCAATATCGGCTTTTCAATATCTGTTCTAATATCGGTTTCAAAATCGGGTTTTCAATATCGGTTTTTCAATATCGGTTTTTCAATATCGGTTTTGCAATATCAGTTTTTCGATATCAGTTTTTCGATATCGGTTTTTCAATATCGGTTTTTCATTATCGGTTTTTCAATATCGGTTTTTCAAAATCGGTTTTGCAATATCAGTTTTTCGATATCAGTTTTTCAATATCGGTTTTTCAATATCGGTTTTTCAATATCGGTTTTTCAATATCGGCTTTTCAAAATCGGTTCTAATATCGGTTTTTCAATATCGGTTTTTCAATATCGGCTTTTCAATATCGGTTCTAATATCGGTTTCAAAATCGGGTTTTCAATATCGGTTTTGCAATATCAGTTTTTCGATATCAGTTTTTCAATATCGGTTTTTCAATATTGGTTTTTCAATATCGGTTTTTCAATATCGGTTTTTCAATATCGGTTTTTCAATATCGGTTTTTCAATATTGGTTTTTCAATATCGGTTTTTCAATATCGGTTCTAATATCGGTTTCAATATCGGTTTTTCAATATCGCTGTTTCAATATCGGTTTTGGAATATCAGTTTTTCGATATCAGTTTTTCAATATCGGTTTTTCAATATTGGTTTTTCAATATCGGTTTTTCAATATTGGTTTTTCAATATCGGTTTTTCAATATCGGTTTTTCAATATCGGTTTTTCAATATCGGTTTTTCAATATTGGTTTTTCAATATCGGTTTTTCAATATCGGTTTTTCAATATCGGTTTTGCAATATCCGTTTTTCGATATCAGTTTTTCAATATCGGTTTCTCAATATTGGTTTTTCAATATCGGTTTTTCAATATCGGTTTTTCAATATCGGTTTTTCAATATCAGTTTTTCGATATCAGTTTTTCGATATCGGTTTTTCAATATCGGTTTTTCATTATCGGTTTTTCAATATCGGTTTTTCATTATCGGTTTTTCAATATCGGTTCTAATATCGGTTTCAATATCGGTTTCAATATCGGTTTTTCAATATCGCTGTTTCAATATCGGTTTTGGAATATCAGTTTTTCGATATCAGTTTTTCAATATCGGTTTTTCAATATTGGTTTTTCAATATCGGTTTTTCAATATCGGTTTTTCAATATTGGTTATTCAATATCGGTTTTTCAATATCGGTTTTTCATTATCGGTTTTTCAATATCGGTTCTAATATCGGTTTCAATATCGGTTTTTCAATATCGCTGTTTCAATATCGCTGTTTCAATATCGGTTTTGCAATATCAGTTTTTCGATATCAGTTTTTCAATATCGGTTTTTCAATATCGGTTTCAAAATCGGGTTTTCAATATCGGTTTTGCAATATCAGTTTTTCGATATCGGTTTTTCAATATCGCTGTTTCAATATCGGTTTTTCAATATCGAATTTTCAATATCGGTTCTAATATCGGTTTCAATATCGGTTTTGCAATATCAGTTTTTCGATATCAGTTTTTCAATATCAGTTTTTCAATATCGGTTTTTCAATATCGGTTTTGCAATATCAGTTTTTCGATATCAGTTTTTCAATATCGGTTTTTCAATATCGCTTTTGCAATATCAGTATTTCAATATCGGTTTTTCAATATTGGTTTTTCAATATCGGTTTTTCAATATCGGTTTTTCAATATCGGCTTTTCAATATCGGTTGTAATATCGGTTTCAAAATCGGTTTTTCAATATCGCTGTTTCAATATCGGTTTTTCAATATCGAATTTTCAATATCGGTTCTAATATCGGTTTCAATATCGGTTTTGCAATATCAGTTTTTCGATATCAGTTTTTCAATATCGGTTTTTCAATATCGGTTTTTCAATATCGGTTTTGCAATATCAGTTTTTCGATTTCAGTTTTTCAATATCGGTTTTTCAATATTGGTTTTTCAATATCGGCTTTTCAATATCGGTTTTTCAATATCGGTTTTTCAATATCGGTTTTTCAATATCGGTTTTTCAATATCGGTTTTGCAATATCAGGTTTTCGATATCAGTTTTTCGATATCGGTTTTTCAATATCGGTTTTTCATTATCGGTTTTTCAATATCGGTTTTTCATTATCGGTTTTTCAATATCGGTTCTAATATTGGTTTCAATATCGGTTTCAATATCGGTTTTTCAATATCGCTGTTTCAATATCGGTTTTGGAATATCAGTTTTTCGATATCAGTTTTTCAATATCGGTTTTTCAATATTGGTTTTTCAATATCGGTTTTTCAATATCGGTTTTTCAATATTGGTTATTCAATATCGGTTTTTCAATATCGGTTTTGCAATATCAGTTTTTCGATATCAGTTTTTCAATATCGGTTTTTCAATATTGGTTTTTCAATATCGGTTTTTCAATATTGGTTATTCAATATCGGTTTTTCAATATCGGTTTTTCATTATCGGTTTTTCAATATCGGTTCTAATATCGGTTTCAATATCGGTTTTTCAATATCGCTGTTTCAATATCGGTTTTTCAATATCGGTTTTTCAATATCGCTTTTGCAATATCAGTTTTTCAATATCGGTTTTTCAATATCGGTTTTTCAATATCGGTTTTTCAATATCGGTTTTTCAATATCGGTTTCAAAATCGGGTTTTCAATATCGGTTTTGCAATATCAGTTTTTCGATATCGGTTTTTCAATATCGCTGTTTCAATATCGGTTTTTCAATATCGAATTTTCAATATCGGTTCTAATATCGGTTTCAATATCGGTTTTGCAATATCAGTTTTTCGATATCAGTTTTTCAATATCGGTTTTTCAATATCGGTTTTTCAATATCGGTTTTGCAATATCAGTTTTTCGATATCAGTTTTTCAATATCGGTTTTTCAATATTGGTTTTTCAATATCGGTTTTTCAATATCGGTTTTTCAATATCGGTTTTTCAATATCGGTTTTTCAATATCGGTTTTTCAATATCGGTTTTGCAATATCAGTTTTTCGATATCAGTTTTTCGATATCGGTTTTTCAATATCGGTTTTTCATTATCGGTTTTTCAATATCGGTTTTTCATTATCGGTTTTTCAATATCGGTTCTAATATCGGTTTCAATATCGGTTTCAATATCGGTTTTTCAATATCGCTGTTTCAATATCGGTTTTGGAATATCAGTTTTTCGATATCAGTTTTTCAATATCGGTTTTTCAATATTGGTTTTTCAATATCGGTTTTTCAATATCGGTTTTTCAATATTGGTTATTCAATATCGGTTTTTCAATATCGGTTTTTCATTATCGGTTTTTCAATATCGGTTCTAATATCGGTTTCAATATCGGTTTTTCAATATCGCTGTTTCAATATCGCTGTTTCAATATCGGTTTTTCAATATCGAATTTTCAATATCGGTTCTAATATCGGTTTCAATATCGGTTTTGCAATATCAGTTTTTCGATATCAGTTTTTCAATATCGGTTTTTCAATATCGGTTTCAAAATCGGGTTTTCAATATCGGTTTTGCAATATCAGTTTTTCGATATCGGTTTTTCAATATCGCTGTTTCAATATCGGTTTTTCAATATCGAATTTTCAATATCGGTTCTAATATCGGTTTCAATATCGGTTTTGCAATATCAGTTTTTCGATATCAGTTTTTCAATATCGGTTTTTCAATATCGGTTTTGCAATATCAGTTTTTCGATATCAGTTTTTCAATATCGGTTTTTCAATATCGCTTTTGCAATATCAGTTTTTCAATATCGGTTTTTCAATATTGGTTTTTCAATATCGGTTTTTCAATATCGGTTTTTCAATATCGGCTTTTCAATATCTGTTCTAATATCGGTTTCAAAATCGGGTTTTCAATATCGGTTTTTCAATATCGGTTTTTCAATATCGGTTTTGCAATATCAGTTTTTCGATATCAGTTTTTCGATATCGGTTTTTCAATATCGGTTTTTCATTATCGGTTTTTCAATATCGGTTTTTCATTATCGGTTTTTCAATATCGGTTCTAATATCGGTTTCAATATCGGTTTCAATATCGGTTTTTCAATATCGGTTTTTCAATATCGGTTTTTCAATATCGGTTTTTCAAAATCGGTTTTGCAATATCAGTTTTTCGATATCAGTTTTTCAATATCGGTTTTTCAATATCGGTTTTTCAATATCGGTTTTTCAATATCGGCTTTTCAATATCGGTTCTAATATCGGTTTTTCAATATCGGTTTTTCAATATCGGCTTTTCAATATCGGTTCTAATATCGGTTTCAAAATCGGGTTTTCAATATCGGTTTTGCAATATCAGTTTTTCGATATCAGTTTTTCAATATCGGTTTTTCAATATTGGTTTTTCAATATCGGTTTTTCAATATCGGTTTTTCAATATCGGTTTTTCAATATCGGTTTTTCAATATTGGTTTTTCAATATCGGTTTTTCAATATCGGTTCTAATATCGGTTTCAATATCGGTTTTTCAATATCGCTGTTTCAATATCGGTTTTGGAATATCAGTTTTTCGATATCAGTTTTTCAATATCGGTTTTTCAATATTGGTTTTTCAATATCGGTTTTTCAATATCGGTTTTTCAATATTGGTTATTCAATATCGGTTTTTCAATATCGGTTTTTCATTATCGGTTTTTCAATATCGGTTCTAATATCGGTTTCAATATCGGTTTTTCAATATCGGTTTTTCAATATCGGTTTTTCAATATCGCTTTTGCAATATCGGTTTTTCAATATCGGCTTTTCAATATCGGTTCTAATATCGGTTTCAAAATCGGGTTTTCAATATCAGTTTTGTAATATCAGTTTTTCGATATCAGTTTTTCAATATCGGTTTTTCAATATCGGTTTTTCAATATCGGTTTTTCAATATCGGTTCTAATATCGGTTTCAATATCAGTTTTTCAATATCGGTTTTGCAATATCAGTTTTTCAATATCGGTTTCTCAATATCGGTTTTTCAATATCGCTGTTTCAATATCGGTTTTGGAATATCAGTTTTTCGATATCAGTTTTTCAATATCGGTTTTTCAATATTGGTTTTTCAATATCGGTTTTTCAATATCGGTTTTTCAATATTGGTTTTTCAATATCGGTTTTTCAATATCGGTTCTAATATCGGTTTCAATATCGGTTTTTCAATATCGCTGTTTCAATATCGGTTTTGGAATATCAGTTTTTCGATATCAGTTTTTCAATATCGGTTTTTCAATATTGGTTTTTCAATATCGGTTTTTCAATATCGGTTCTAATATCGGTTTCAAAATCGGTTTTTCAATATCGCTGTTTCAATATCGGTTTTTCAATATCGGTTTTTCAATATCGGTTTTGCAATATCAGTTTTTCGATATCAGTTTTTCAATATCGGTTTTTCAATATTGGTTTTTCAATATCGGTTTTTCAATATCGGTTTTTCAATATCGGTTTTTCAATATCGGTTTTTCAATGTTGGTTTTTCAATATCGGTTTTTCAATATCGGTTCTAATATCGGTTTCAAAATCGGGTTTTCAATATCGGTTTTGCAATATCAGTTTTTCGATATCGGTTTTTCAATATCGCTGTTTCAATATCGGTTTTTCAATATCGAATTTTCAATAGCGGTTCTAATAGCGGTTTCAATATCGGTTTTTCAGTATCGGTTATCAAATATCAGTTTTTCAATATCGGTTTTGCAATATCAGTTTTTCGATATCAGATTTTCAATATCGGTTTTTCAATATCGGTTTTTCAATATCGGTTTTTCAATATCGGTTCTAATATCGGTTTCAATATCAGTTTTCAATATCGCTGTATCAATATCGGTTTTTCAATATCGGTTTTTCAATATCGGTTTTTCAATATCGGTTTTGCAATATCCGTTTTTCGATATCAGTTTTTCAATATCGGTTTCTCAATATTGGTTTTTCAATATCGGTTTTTCAATATCGGTTTTTCAATATCGGTTTTTCAATATCGGTTCTAATATCGGTTTCAATATCGGTTTTTCACTATCGGTTATCAAATATCAGTTTTTCAATATCAGTTTATCAATATCGGTTTTTCAATATTGGTTTTTCAATATCGGTTTTTCAATATCGGCTTGTCAATATCGGTTCTAATATCGGTTTTTCAATATCGGTTTTTCGATATCGGTTTTGCAATATCAGTTTTTCGATATCAGTTTTTCAATATCAGTTTTTCAATATCAGTTTTTCGATATCAGTTTTTCAATATCGGTTTTTCAATATTGGTTTTTCAATATCGGCTTTTCAATATCGGGTTTTCAATATCGGTTTTGCAATATCAGTTTTTCGATATCGGTTTTTCAATATCGGTTTTTCAATATCGGTTTTTCAATATCGGTTTTTCAATATCGGTTTTGCAATATCAGTTTTTCGATATCAGTTTTTCAATATCGGTTTTTCAATATCGGTTTTTCAATATCGGTTTTTCAATATCGGCTTTTCAATATCGGTTCTAATATCGGTTTTTCAATATCGGTTTTTCAATATCGGCTTTTCAATATCGGTTCTAATATCGGTTTCAAAATCGGGTTTTCAATATCGGTTTTTCAATATCGGTTTTGCAATATCAGTTTTTCGATATCAGTTTTTCGATATCGGTTTTTCAATATTGGTTTTTCAATATCGGTTTTTCAATATCGGTTTTTCAATATCGGTTTTGCAATATCAGTTTTTCGATATCAGTTTTTCAATATCGGTTTTTCAGTATCGGTTATCAAATATCAGTTTTTCAATATCGGTTTTGCAATATCAGTTTTTCGATATCAGATTTTCAATATCGGTTTTTCAATATCGGTTTTTCAATATCGGTTTTTCAATATCGGTTCTAATATCGGTTTCAATATCAGTTTTCAATATCGCTGTATCAATATCGGTTTTTCAATATCGGTTTTTCAATATCGGTTTTTCAATATCGGTTTTGCAATATCCGTTTTTCGATATCAGTTTTTCAATATCGGTTTCTCAATATTGGTTTTTCAATATCGGTTTTTCAATATCGGTTTTTCAATATCGGTTTTTCAATATCGGTTCTAATATCGGTTTCAATATCGGTTTTTCACTATCGGTTATCAAATATCAGTTTTTCAATATCAGTTTATCAATATCGGTTTTTCAATATTGGTTTTTCAATATCGGTTTTTCAATATCGGCTTGTCAATATCGGTTCTAATATCGGTTTTTCAATATCGGTTTTTCGATATCGGTTTTGCAATATCAGTTTTTCGATATCAGTTTTTCAATATCAGTTTTTCAATATCAGTTTTTCGATATCAGTTTTTCAATATCGGTTTTTCAATATTGGTTTTTCAATATCGGCTTTTCAATATCGGGTTTTCAATATCGGTTTTGCAATATCAGTTTTTCGATATCGGTTTTTCAATATCGGTTTTTCAATATCGGTTTTTCAATATCGGTTTTTCAATATCGGTTTTGCAATATCAGTTTTTCGATATCAGTTTTTCAATATCGGTTTTTCAATATCGGTTTTTCAATATCGGTTTTTCAATATCGGCTTTTCAATATCGGTTCTAATATCGGTTTTTCAATATCGGTTTTTCAATATCGGCTTTTCAATATCGGTTCTAATATCGGTTTCAAAATCGGGTTTTCAATATCGGTTTTTCAATATCGGTTTTGCAATATCAGTTTTTCGATATCAGTTTTTCGATATCGGTTTTTCAATATTGGTTTTTCAATATCGGTTTTTCAATATCGGTTTTTCAATATCGGTTTTGCAATATCAGTTTTTCGATATCAGTTTTTCAATATCGGTTTTTCAATATCGGTTTTTCAATATCGGTTTTTCAATATCGGCTTTTCAATATCGGTTCTAATATCGGTTTCAAAATCGGTTTTTCAATATCGCTGTTTCAATATCGGTTTTTCAATATCGGTTTTTCAATATCGGTTTTGCAATATCAGTTTTTCGATATCAGTTTTTCAATATCGGTTTTTCAATATTGGTTTTTCAATATCGGCTTTTCAATATCGGTTTTTCAATATCGGTTTTTCAATATCGGTTTTTCAATGTTGGTTTTTCAATATCGGTTTTTCAATATCGGTTCTAATATCGGTTTCAAAATCGGTTTTTCAATATCGCTGTTTCAATATCGGTTTTTCAATATCGGTTTTTCAATATCGGTTTTGCAATATCAGTTTTTCGATATCAGTTTTTCAATATCGGTTTTTCAATATTGGTTTTTCAATATCGGCTTTTCAATATCGGTTTTTCAATATCGGTTTTTCAATATCGGTTTTTCAATATCGGTTTTTCATTATCGGTTTTTCAATATCGGTTCTAATATCGGTTTCAATATCGGTTTTTCAATATCGCTGTTTCAATATCGGTTTTTCAATATCGGTTTTTCAATATCGGTTTTTCAATATCGGTTTTTCAATATCGGTTCTAATATCGGTTTCAATATCAGTTTTTCAATATCGGTTTTGCAATATCAGTTTTTCGATATCGGTTTTTCAATATCGGTTTTTCAATATTGGTTTTTCAATATCGGTTTTTCAATATCGGTTTTTCAATATCGGTTTTTCAATATCGGTTTTTCAATGTTGGTTTTTCAATATCGGTTTTTCAATATCGGTTTTTCAATATCGGTTTTTCAATGTTGGTTTTTCAATATCGGTTTTTCAATATCGGTTCTAATATCGGTTTCAAAATCGGGTTTTCAATATCGGTTTTGCAATATCAGTTTTTCGATAT
>NW_027485020.1:0-69900 GCF_050908995.1 Andrena cerasifolii
ATTGGAGAACAAATATTGAAACACTGATATTGAAAAACCGATATTGAATCCGATATTAGAACCGATATACAAAAACCGATATTGGAGAACAAATATTGAAAAACTGATATTGAAAAACCGATATTGAAAAACCGATATTGAAAACCGGTATTGAAAAACCGATATTGAAACCGATATTAGAACCGATATTGAAAAACCGATATTGAAAAACAAATATTGAAAAACTGATATCGAAAAACTGATATTGAAAAACCGATATTGAAAAACCGATATTGAATCCGATATTAGAACCGATATTGAAAAACCTATATTGAATCCGATATTAGAACCGATATTCAAAAACCGATATTGGAGAACAAATATTGAAAAACTGATATCGAAAAACTGATATTGAAAAACCGATATTGAAAAACCGATATTGAATCCGATATTAGAACCGATATTGAAAAACCGATATTGAATCCGATATTAGAACCGATATTGAAAAACAAATATTGAAAAACTGATATCGAAAAACTGATATTGAATCCGATATTAGAACCGATATTCAAAAACCGATATTGGAGAACAAATATTGAAAAACTGATATTGATAAACCGATATTGAACCGATATTAGAACCGATATTCAAAAACCGATATTGAAAACCAAATATTGCAAAACTGATATTGAAAAACCGATATTGAAAAACCGATATTGAAAAACCTATATCGAAAAACTGATATTGAAAAACCGATATTGAAACCGATATTAGAACCGATATTCAAAAACCGATATTGGAGAACAAATATTGAAAAACCGATATTGAAAAACAAATATTGAAAAACTGATATCGAAAAACTGATATTGAAAAACCGATATTGAAAAACCGATATTGAATCCGATATTAGAACCGATATTCAAAAACCGATATTGGAGAACAAATATTGAAAAACTGATATTGAAAAACCGATATTGAACCGATATTTGAACCGATATTCAAAAACCGATATTGAAAACCAAATATTGAAAAACTGATATTGAAGAACCGATATTGAAAAACCGATATTGAAAAACCTATATCGAAAAACTGATATTGAAAAACCGATATTGAAACCGATATTAGAAACGATATTGAAAAACCGATATTGAAAACCAAATATTGAAAAACTGATATCGAAAAACTGATATTGAAAAACCGATATTGAATCCGATATTAGAACCGATATTGAAAAACCGATATTGAATCCGATATTAGAACCGATATTGAAAAACCGATATTGAAAAACCGATATTGAATAACTAATATTGAAAAACCGATACTGAAAAACTGATATTGAAACCGATATTAGAACCGATATTGAAAAACCGATATTGAAAAACCTATATCGAAAAACTGATATTGCAAAACCGATATTGAAAAACCGATATTGAATCCGATATTAGAACCGATATTGAAAAACCGATATTGAAAAACCTATATCGAAAAACTGATATTGCAAAACCGATATTGAAAAACCGATATTGAATCCGATATTAGAACCGATATTCAAAAACCGATATTGAACCGATATTAGAACCGATATTCAAAAACCGATATTGAAAACCAAATATTGAAAAACTGATATTGAAAAACCGATATTGAAAAACCGATATTGAAAAACCTATATCGAAAAACTGATATTGAAAAACCGATATTGAAACCGATATTAGAACCGATATTGAAAAACCGATATTGAAAGCCAAATATTGAAAAACTGATATCGAAAAACTGATATTGAAAAACCGATATTGAATCCGATATTAGAACCGATATTGAAAAACCGATATTGAAAAACCGATATTGAATAACAAATATTGAAAAACCGATACTGAAAAACTGATATTGAAACCGATATTAGAACCGATATTGAAAAACCGATATTGAAAAACCTGTATCGAAAAACTGATATTGCAAAACCGATATTGAAAAACCGATATTGAAAAACCGATATTGAATCCGATATTAGAACCGATATTGAAAAACCGATATTGAATCCGATATTAGAACCGATATTGAAAAACCTATATTGAATCCGATATTAGAACCGATATTCAAAAACCGATATTGGAGAACAAATATTGAAAAACTGATATCGAAAAACTGATATTGAAAAACCGATATTGAAAAACCGATATTGAATCCGATATTAGAACCGATATTGAAAAACCGATATTGAATCCGATATTAGAACCGATATTCAAAAACCGATATTGAATCCGATATTAGAACCGATATTGAAAAACCGATATTGAAAAACCGATATTGAATAACTAATATTGAAAAACCGATACTGAAAAACTGATATTGAAACCGATATTAGAACCGATATTGAAAAACCGATATTGAAAAACCTATATCGAAAAACTGATATTGCAAAACCGATATTGAAAAACCGATATTGAATCCGATATTAGAACCGATATTGAAAAACCGATATTGAAAAACCTATATCGAAAAACTGATATTGCAAAACCGATATTGAAAAACCGATATTGAATCCGATATTAGAACCGATATTCAAAAACCGATATTGGAGAACAAATATTGAAAAACTGATATTGAAAAACCGATATTGAACCGATATTAGAACCGATATTCAAAAACCGATATTGAAAACCAAATATTGAAAAACTGATATTGAAAAACCGATATTGAAAAACCGATATTGAAAAACCTATATCGAAAAACTGATATTGAAAAACCGATATTGAAACCGATATTAGAACCGATATTGAAAAACCGATATTGAAAGCCAAATATTGAAAAACTGATATCGAAAAACTGATATTGAAAAACCGATATTGAATCCGATATTAGAACCGATATTGAAAAACCGATATTGAAAAACCGATATTGAATAACAAATATTGAAAAACCGATACTGAAAAACTGATATTGAAACCGATATTAGAACCGATATTGAAAAACCGATATTGAAAAACCTATATCGAAAAACTGATATTGCAAAACCGATATTGAAAAACCGATATTGAAAAACCGATATTGAATCCGATATTAGAACCGATATTGAAAAACCGATATTGAATCCGATATTAGAACCGATATTGAGAAACCTATATTGAATCCGATATTAGAACCGATATTCAAAAACCGATATTGGAGAACAAATATTGAAAAACTGATATCGAAAAACTGATATTGAAAAACCGATATTGAAAAACCGATATTGAATCCGATATTAGAACCGATATTGAAAAACCGATATTGAATCCGATATTAGAACCGATATTCAAAAACCGATATTGGAGAACAAATATTGAAAAACTGATATTGAAAAACCGATATTGAAAAACCGATATTGAAAAACCGATATTGAAAAACCGATATTGAAACCGATATTAGAACCGATATTGAAAAACAAATATTGAAAAACTGATATCGAAAAACTGATATTGAAAAACCTATATTGAATCCGATATTAGAACCGATATTGAAAAACCGATACTGAATCCGATATTAGAACCGATATTCAAAAACCGATATTGGAGAACAAATATTCAAAAACCGATATTGAAAAACAAATATTGAAAAACTGATATTGAAAAACCGATATTGAATCCGATATTAGAACCGATATTCAAAAACCGATATTGGAGAACAAATATTGAAAAACCGATATTGAAAAATAAATATTGAAAAACTGATATGGAAAAACTGATATTGAAAAACCGATATTGAAAAACCGATATTGAATCCGATATTAGAACCTATATTCAAAAACCGATATTGGAGAACAAATATTGAAAAACTGATATTGAAAAACCGATATTGAAAAACTGATATTGAAAAACCGATATTGAAACCGATATTAGAACCGATATTGAAAAACCGATATTGAATCCGATATTAGAACCGATATTCAAAAACCGATATTGGAGAACAAATATTGAAACACTGATATTGAAAAACCGATATTGAATCCGATATTAGAACCGATATACAAAAACCGATATTGGAGAACAAATATTGAAAAACTGATATTGAAAAACCGATATTGAAAAACCGATATTGAAAAACCGGTATTGAAAAACCGATATTGAAACCGATATTAGAACCGATATTGAAAAACCGATATTGAAAAACAAATATTGAAAAACTGATATCGAAAAACTGATATTGAAAAACCGATATTGAAAAACCGATATTGAATCCGATATTAGAACCGATATTCAAAAACAAATATTGAAAAACCGATATTGAAAAACAAATATTGAAAAACTGATATCGAAAAACTGATATTGAAAAACTGATATTGAAAAACCGATATTGAACCGATATTAGAACCGATATTCAAAAACCGATATTGAAAACCAAATATTGAAAAACTGATATTGAAAAACCGATATTGAAAAACCGATATTGAAAAACCTATATCGAAAAACTGATATTGAAAAACCGATATTGAAACCGATATTAGAACCGATATTGAAAAACCGATATTGAAAAACAAATATTGAAAAACTGATATCGAAAAACTGATATTGAAAAACCGATATTGAAAAACAAATATTGAAAAACTGATATCGAAAAACCGATATTGAAAAAACGATATTGAAACCGATATTAGAACCGATATTCAAAAACTGATATTGAAAACCAAATATTGAAAAACTGATATTGAAAAACCGATATTGAAAAACCGTTATTGAAAAACCTATATCGAAAAACTGATATTGAAAAACCGATATTGAAACCGATATTAGAACCGATATTAGAACCGATATTGAAAAACCGATATTGAAAAACCGATATTGAATCCGATATTAGAACCGATATTCAAAAACCGATATTGGATTACAAATATTGAAAAACCGATATTGAAAAACAAATATTGAAAAACTGATATCGAAAAACAGATATTGAAAAACCGATATTGAAAAACCGATATTGAATCCGATATTAGAACCGATATTCAAAAACCGATATTGAAAAACAAATATTGAAAAACTGATATCGAAAAACTGATATTGAAAAACCGATATTGAAAAACCGATATTGAATCCGATATTAAAACCGATATTCAAAAACCGATATTGGAGAACAAATATTGAAAAACTGATATTGAAAAACCGATATTGAAAAACTGATATTGAAAAACTGATATTGCAATACCGATATTGAAAAACCGATATTGAATCCGATATTAGAACCGATATTGAAAAACCGATATTGAAAAACAAATATTGTAAAACTGATATTGAAAAACTGATATTGAAAAACCGATATTGAAACCGATATTAGAACCGATATTGAAAAACCGATATTGAAAAACAATTATTGAAAAACTGATATCGAAAAACTGATATTGAAAAACCGATATTGAAAACCCGATATTGAATCCGATATTAGAACCGATATTCAAAAACCGATATTGGAGAACAAATATTGAAAAACTGATATCGAAAAACTGATATTGAAAAACCGATATTGAAAAACCGATATTGAATCCGATATTAGAACCGATATTGAAAAACCCATATTGAATCCGATATTAGAACCGATATTGAAAAACCGATATTGAATCCGATATTAGAACCGATATTGAAAAACAAATATTGAAAAACTGATATCGAAAAACCGATATTGAAAAAACGATATTGAAACCGATATTAGAACCGATATTGAAAAACCGATATTGAAAACCAAATATTGAAAAACTGATATCGAAAAACTGATATTGAAAAACTGATTTTGAAAAACCGATATTAGAACCGATATTGAAAAACCGATATTGAATCCGATATTAGAACCGATATTCAAAAACCGATATTGGAGAACAAATATTGAAACACTGATATTGAAAAACCGATATTGAATCCGATATTAGAACCGATATACAAAAACCGATATTGGAGAACAAATATTGAAAAACTGATATTGAAAAACCGATATTGAAAAACCGATATTGAAAACCGGTATTGAAAAACCGATATTGAAACCGATATTAGAACCGATATTGAAAAACCGATATTGAAAAACAAATATTGAAAAACTGATATCGAAAAACTGATATTGAAAAACCGATATTGAAAAACCGATATTGAATCCGATATTAGAACCGATATTGAAAAACCTATATTGAATCCGATATTAGAACCGATATTCAAAAACCGATATTGGAGAACAAATATTGAAAAACTGATATCGAAAAACTGATATTGAAAAACCGATATTGAAAAACCGATATTGAATCCGATATTAGAACCGATATTGAAAAACCGATATTGAATCCGATATTAGAACCGATATTGAAAAACAAATATTGAAAAACTGATATCGAAAAACTGATATTGAATCCGATATTAGAACCGATATTCAAAAACCGATATTGGAGAACAAATATTGAAAAACTGATATTGATAAACCGATATTGAACCGATATTAGAACCGATATTCAAAAACCGATATTGAAAACCAAATATTGCAAAACTGATATTGAAAAACCGATATTGAAAAACCGATATTGAAAAACCTATATCGAAAAACTGATATTGAAAAACCGATATTGAAACCGATATTAGAACCGATATTCAAAAACCGATATTGGAGAACAAATATTGAAAAACCGATATTGAAAAACAAATATTGAAAAACTGATATCGAAAAACTGATATTGAAAAACCGATATTGAAAAACCGATATTGAATCCGATATTAGAACCGATATTCAAAAACCGATATTGGAGAACAAATATTGAAAAACTGATATTGAAAAACCGATATTGAACCGATATTTGAACCGATATTCAAAAACCGATATTGAAAACCAAATATTGAAAAACTGATATTGAAGAACCGATATTGAAAAACCGATATTGAAAAACCTATATCGAAAAACTGATATTGAAAAACCGATATTGAAACCGATATTAGAAACGATATTGAAAAACCGATATTGAAAACCAAATATTGAAAAACTGATATCGAAAAACTGATATTGAAAAACCGATATTGAATCCGATATTAGAACCGATATTGAAAAACCGATATTGAATCCGATATTAGAACCGATATTGAAAAACCGATATTGAAAAACCGATATTGAATAACTAATATTGAAAAACCGATACTGAAAAACTGATATTGAAACCGATATTAGAACCGATATTGAAAAACCGATATTGAAAAACCTATATCGAAAAACTGATATTGCAAAACCGATATTGAAAAACCGATATTGAATCCGATATTAGAACCGATATTGAAAAACCGATATTGAAAAACCTATATCGAAAAACTGATATTGCAAAACCGATATTGAAAAACCGATATTGAATCCGATATTAGAACCGATATTCAAAAACCGATATTGAACCGATATTAGAACCGATATTCAAAAACCGATATTGAAAACCAAATATTGAAAAACTGATATTGAAAAACCGATATTGAAAAACCGATATTGAAAAACCTATATCGAAAAACTGATATTGAAAAACCGATATTGAAACCGATATTAGAACCGATATTGAAAAACCGATATTGAAAGCCAAATATTGAAAAACTGATATCGAAAAACTGATATTGAAAAACCGATATTGAATCCGATATTAGAACCGATATTGAAAAACCGATATTGAAAAACCGATATTGAATAACAAATATTGAAAAACCGATACTGAAAAACTGATATTGAAACCGATATTAGAACCGATATTGAAAAACCGATATTGAAAAACCTGTATCGAAAAACTGATATTGCAAAACCGATATTGAAAAACCGATATTGAAAAACCGATATTGAATCCGATATTAGAACCGATATTGAAAAACCGATATTGAATCCGATATTAGAACCGATATTGAAAAACCTATATTGAATCCGATATTAGAACCGATATTCAAAAACCGATATTGGAGAACAAATATTGAAAAACTGATATCGAAAAACTGATATTGAAAAACCGATATTGAAAAACCGATATTGAATCCGATATTAGAACCGATATTGAAAAACCGATATTGAATCCGATATTAGAACCGATATTCAAAAACCGATATTGAATCCGATATTAGAACCGATATTGAAAAACCGATATTGAAAAACCGATATTGAATAACTAATATTGAAAAACCGATACTGAAAAACTGATATTGAAACCGATATTAGAACCGATATTGAAAAACCGATATTGAAAAACCTATATCGAAAAACTGATATTGCAAAACCGATATTGAAAAACCGATATTGAATCCGATATTAGAACCGATATTGAAAAACCGATATTGAAAAACCTATATCGAAAAACTGATATTGCAAAACCGATATTGAAAAACCGATATTGAATCCGATATTAGAACCGATATTCAAAAACCGATATTGGAGAACAAATATTGAAAAACTGATATTGAAAAACCGATATTGAACCGATATTAGAACCGATATTCAAAAACCGATATTGAAAACCAAATATTGAAAAACTGATATTGAAAAACCGATATTGAAAAACCGATATTGAAAAACCTATATCGAAAAACTGATATTGAAAAACCGATATTGAAACCGATATTAGAACCGATATTGAAAAACCGATATTGAAAGCCAAATATTGAAAAACTGATATCGAAAAACTGATATTGAAAAACCGATATTGAATCCGATATTAGAACCGATATTGAAAAACCGATATTGAAAAACCGATATTGAATAACAAATATTGAAAAACCGATACTGAAAAACTGATATTGAAACCGATATTAGAACCGATATTGAAAAACCGATATTGAAAAACCTATATCGAAAAACTGATATTGCAAAACCGATATTGAAAAACCGATATTGAAAAACCGATATTGAATCCGATATTAGAACCGATATTGAAAAACCGATATTGAATCCGATATTAGAACCGATATTGAGAAACCTATATTGAATCCGATATTAGAACCGATATTCAAAAACCGATATTGGAGAACAAATATTGAAAAACTGATATCGAAAAACTGATATTGAAAAACCGATATTGAAAAACCGATATTGAATCCGATATTAGAACCGATATTGAAAAACCGATATTGAATCCGATATTAGAACCGATATTCAAAAACCGATATTGGAGAACAAATATTGAAAAACTGATATTGAAAAACCGATATTGAAAAACCGATATTGAAAAACCGATATTGAAAAACCGATATTGAAACCGATATTAGAACCGATATTGAAAAACAAATATTGAAAAACTGATATCGAAAAACTGATATTGAAAAACCTATATTGAATCCGATATTAGAACCGATATTGAAAAACCGATACTGAATCCGATATTAGAACCGATATTCAAAAACCGATATTGGAGAACAAATATTCAAAAACCGATATTGAAAAACAAATATTGAAAAACTGATATTGAAAAACCGATATTGAATCCGATATTAGAACCGATATTCAAAAACCGATATTGGAGAACAAATATTGAAAAACCGATATTGAAAAATAAATATTGAAAAACTGATATGGAAAAACTGATATTGAAAAACCGATATTGAAAAACCGATATTGAATCCGATATTAGAACCTATATTCAAAAACCGATATTGGAGAACAAATATTGAAAAACTGATATTGAAAAACCGATATTGAAAAACTGATATTGAAAAACCGATATTGAAACCGATATTAGAACCGATATTGAAAAACCGATATTGAATCCGATATTAGAACCGATATTCAAAAACCGATATTGGAGAACAAATATTGAAACACTGATATTGAAAAACCGATATTGAATCCGATATTAGAACCGATATACAAAAACCGATATTGGAGAACAAATATTGAAAAACTGATATTGAAAAACCGATATTGAAAAACCGATATTGAAAAACCGGTATTGAAAAACCGATATTGAAACCGATATTAGAACCGATATTGAAAAACCGATATTGAAAAACAAATATTGAAAAACTGATATCGAAAAACTGATATTGAAAAACCGATATTGAAAAACCGATATTGAATCCGATATTAGAACCGATATTCAAAAACAAATATTGAAAAACCGATATTGAAAAACAAATATTGAAAAACTGATATCGAAAAACTGATATTGAAAAACTGATATTGAAAAACCGATATTGAACCGATATTAGAACCGATATTCAAAAACCGATATTGAAAACCAAATATTGAAAAACTGATATTGAAAAACCGATATTGAAAAACCGATATTGAAAAACCGGTATTGAAAAACTGATATTGAAAAACCGATATTGAAAAACAATTATTGAAAAACTGATATCGAAAAACTGATATTGAAAAACCGATATTGAAAACCCGATATTGAATCCGATATTAGAACCGATATTCAAAAACCGATATTGGAGAACAAATATTGAAAAACTGATATCGAAAAACTGATATTGAAAAACCGATATTGAAAAACCGATATTGAATCCGATATTAGAACCGATATTGAAAAACCCATATTGAATCCGATATTAGAACCGATATTGAAAAACCGATATTGAATCCGATATTAGAACCGATATTGAAAAACAAATATTGAAAAACTGATATCGAAAAACTGATATTGAATCCGATATTAGAACCGATATTCAAAAACCGATATTGGAGAACAAATATTGAAAAACTGATATTGAAAAACCGATATTGAAAAACCGATATTGAAAAACCTATATCGAAAAACTGATATTGAAAAACCGATATTGAAACCGATATTAGAACCGATATTGAAAAACCGATATTGAAAAACAAATATTGAAAAACTGATATCGAAAAACTGATATTGAAAAACCGATATTGAAAAACAAATATTGAAAAACTGATATCGAAAAACTGATATTGAAAAACCGATATTGAAAAACCGATATTGAATCCGATATTAGAACCGATATTGAAAAACCCATATTGAATCCGATATTAGAACCGATATTGAAAAACCGATATTGAATCCGATATTAGAACCGATATTGAAAAACAAATATTGAAAAACTGATATCGAAAAACTGATATTGAATCCGATATTAGAACCGATATTCAAAAACCGATATTGGAGAACAAATATTGAAAAACTGATATTGAAAAACCGATATTGAAAAACCGATATTGAAAAACCTATATCGAAAAACTGATATTGAAAAACCGATATTGAAACCGATATTAGAACCGATATTGAAAAACCGATATTGAAAAACAAATATTGAAAAACTGATATCGAAAAACTGATATTGAAAAACCGATATTGAAAAACAAATATTGAAAAACTGATATCGAAAAACCGATATTGAAAAAACGATATTGAAACCGATATTAGAACCGATATTGAAAAACCGATATTGAAAACCAAATATTGAAAAACTGATATCGAAAAACTGATATTGAAAAACTGATTTTGAAAAACCGATATTAGAACCGATATTGAAAAACCGATATTGAATCCGATATTAGAACCGATATTCAAAAACCGATATTGGAGAACAAATATTGAAACACTGATATTGAAAAACCGATATTGAATCCGATATTAGAACCGATATACAAAAACCGATATTGGAGAACAAATATTGAAAAACTGATATTGAAAAACCGATATTGAAAAACCGATATTGAAAACCGGTATTGAAAAACCGATATTGAAACCGATATTAGAACCGATATTGAAAAACCGATATTGAAAAACAAATATTGAAAAACTGATATCGAAAAACTGATATTGAAAAACCGATATTGAAAAACCGATATTGAATCCGATATTAGAACCGATATTGAAAAACCTATATTGAATCCGATATTAGAACCGATATTCAAAAACCGATATTGGAGAACAAATATTGAAAAACTGATATCGAAAAACTGATATTGAAAAACCGATATTGAAAAACCGATATTGAATCCGATATTAGAACCGATATTGAAAAACCGATATTGAATCCGATATTAGAACCGATATTCAAAAACCGATATTGGAGAACAAATATTGAAAAACTGATATTGAAAAACCGATATTGAAAAACCGATATTGAAAAACCGATATTGAAAAACCGATATTGAAACCGATATTAGAACCGATATTGAAAAACAAATATTGAAAAACTGATATCGAAAAACTGATATTGAAAAACCTATATTGAATCCGATATTAGAACCGATATTGAAAAACCGATACTGAATCCGATATTAGAACCGATATTCAAAAACCGATATTGGAGAACAAATATTCAAAAACCGATATTGAAAAACAAATATTGAAAAACTGATATTGAAAAACCGATATTGAATCCGATATTAGAACCGATATTCAAAAACCGATATTGGAGAACAAATATTGAAAAACCGATATTGAAAAATAAATATTGAAAAACTGATATGGAAAAACTGATATTGAAAAACCGATATTGAAAAACCGATATTGAATCCGATATTAGAACCTATATTCAAAAACCGATATTGGAGAACAAATATTGAAAAACTGATATTGAAAAACCGATATTGAAAAACTGATATTGAAAAACCGATATTGACACCGATATTAGAACCGATATTGAAAAACCGATATTGAATCCGATATTAGAACCGATATTCAAAAACCGATATTGGAGAACAAATATTGAAACACTGATATTGAAAAACCGATATTGAATCCGATATTAGAACCGATATACAAAAACCGATATTGGAGAACAAATATTGAAAAACTGATATTGAAAAACCGATATTGAAAAACCGATATTGAAAAACCGGTATTGAAAAACCGATATTGAAACCGATATTAGAACCGATATTGAAAAACCGATATTGAAAAACAAATATTGAAAAACTGATATCGAAAAACTGATATTGAAAAACCGATATTGAAAAACCGATATTGAATCCGATATTAGAACCGATATTCAAAAACAAATATTGAAAAACTGATATCGAAAAACTGATATTGAATCCGATATTAGAACCGATATTCAAAAACCGATATTGGAGAACAAATATTGAAAAACTGATATTGAAAAACCGATATTGAACCGATATTAGAACCGATATTCAAAAACCGATATTGAAAACCAAATATTGAAAAACTGATATTGAAAAACCGATATTGAAAAACCGATATTGAAAAACCTATATCGAAAAACTGATATTGAAAAACCGATATTGAAACCGATATTAGAACCGATATTGAAAAACCGATATTGAAAAACAAATATTGAAAAACTGATATCGAAAAACTGATATTGAAAAACCGATATTGAAAAACAAATATTGAAAAACTGATATCGAAAAACCGATATTGAAAAAACGATATTGAAACCGATATTAGAACAAACCGATATTGAAACCGATATTAGAACCGATATTGAAAAACCGATATTGAAAAACAAATATTGAAAAACTGATATCGAAAAACTGATATTGAAAAACCGATATTGAAAAACCGATATTGAAAAACCTATATCGAAAAACTGATATTGAAAAACCGATATTGAATCCGATATTAGAACCGATATTGAAAAACCGATATTGAATCCGATATTAGAACCGATATTGAAAAACAAATATTGAAAAACCGATATTGAAAACCAAATATTGAAAAACTGATATCGAAAAACTGATATTGAAAAACCGATATTGAAAAACCGATACTGAAAAACCGGTATTGAAAAACCGATATTGCAACCGATATTAGAACCGATATTGAAAAACCGATATTGAAAAACAAATATTGAAAAACTGATATCGAAAAACTGATATTGAAAAACCGATATTGAAAAACCGATATTGAATCCGATATTAGAACCGATATTCAAAAACCGATATTGGAGAACAAATATTGAACAACTGATATTGAAAAACCGATATTGAACCGATATTAGAACCGATATTCAAAAACCGATATTGAAAACCAAATATTGAAAAACTGATATCGAAAAACTGATATTGAAAAACCGATATTGAATCCGATATTAGAACCGATATTGAAAAACCCATATTGAATCCGATATTAGAACCGATATTGAAAACCTATATTGAATCCGATATTAGAACCGATATTGAAAAACCGATATTGGAGAACAAATATTCAAAAACCGATATTGAAAAACAAATATTCAAAAACTGATATTGAAAAACTGATATTGCAAAACCGATATTGAAAAACCGATATTGAATCCGATATTAGAACCGATATTGAAAAACCGATATTGAATCCGATATTAGAACCGATATTGAAAAACAAATATTGAAAAACTGATATTGAAAAACCGATATTGAAAAACCGATATTGAAACGATATTAGAACCGATATTCAAAAACAAATATTGAAAAACTGATATCGAAAAACTGATACTGAAAAGCCGGTATTGAAAAACCGATATTGAAACCGATATTAGAACCGATATTGAAAAACCGATATTGAAAAACAAATATTGAAAAACTGATATCGAAAAACTGATATTGAAAAACCGATATTGAAAAACCGATATTGAATCCGATATTAGAACCGATATTCAAAAACCGATATTGGAGAACAAATATTGAAACACTGATATTGAAAAACCGATATTGAATCCGATATTAGAACAGATATTCAAAAACCGATGTTGGAGAACAAATATTCAAAAACCGATAGTGAAAAACTGATATTGAAAAACTGATATTGAAAAACTGATATTGCAAAACCGATATTGAAAAACCGATATTGAATCCGATATTAGAACCGATATTGAAAAACCGATATTGAATCCGATATTAGAACCGATATTGAAAAACAAATATTGAAAAACCGGTATTGAAAAACCGATATTGAAACCGATATTAGAACCGATATTCAAAAACCGATATTGGAGAACAAATATTGAAACACTGATATTGAAAAACCGATATTGAATCCGATATTAGAACAGATATTCAAAAACCGATATTGGAGAACAAATATTGAACAACTGATATTGAAAAACCGATATTGAACCGATATTAGAACCGATATTCAAAAACCGATATTGAAAACCAAATATTGAAAAACTGATATCGAAAAACTGATATTGAAAAACCGATATTGAATCCGATATTAGAACCGATATTGAAAAACCCATATTGAATCCGATATTAGAACCGATATTGAAAACCTATATTGAATCCGATATTAGAACCGATATTGAAAAACAAATATTGAAAAACCGGTATTGAAAAACCGATATTGAAACCGATATTAGAACCGATATTGAAAAACCGATATTGAAAAACAAATATTGAAAAACTGATATCGAAAAACTGATATTGAAAAACCGATATTGAAAAACCGATATTGAACCGATATTAGAACCGATATTCAAAAACAAATATTGAAAAACTGATATCGAAAAACTGATACTGAAAAGCCGGTATTGAAAAACCGATATTGAAACCGATATTAGAACCGATATTGAAAAACCGATATTGAAAAACAAATATTGAAAAACTGATATCGAAAAACTGATATCGAAAAACTGATATTGAAAAACCGATATTGAAAAACCGATATTGAATCCGATATTAGAACCGATATTCAAAAACCGATATTGGAGAACAAATATTGAAACACTGATATTGAAAAACCGATATTGAATCCGATATTAGAACCGATATACAAAAACCGATATTGGAGAACAAATATTGAAAAACTGATATTGAAAAACCGATATTGAAAAACCGATATTGAAAAACCGGTATTGAAAAACCGATATTGAAACCGATATTAGAACCGATATTGAAAAACCGATATTGAAAAACAAATATTGAAAAACTGATATCGAAAAACTGATATTGAAAAAACCGATATTGAAAAACCGATATTGAATCCGATATTAGAACCGATATTCAAAAACAAATATTGAAAAACTGATATCGAAAAACTGATATTGAATCCGATAATAGAACCGATATTCAAAAACCGATATTGGAGAACAAATATTGAAACACTGATATTGAAAAACCGATATTGAATCCGATATTAGAACCGATATACAAAAACCGATATTGGAGAACAAATATTGAAAAACTGATATTGAAAAACCGATATCGAAAAACTGATATTGAAAAACCGATATTGAAACCGATATTAGAACCGATATTGAAAAACCGATATTGAAAAACAAATATTGAAAAACTGATATCGAAAAACTGATATTGAAAAACCGATATTGAAAAACAAATATTGAAAAACTGATATTGAAAAACCGATATTGAAACCGATATTAGAACCGATATTGAAAAACCGATATTGAACACCAAATATTGAAAAACTGATATCGAAAAACTGATATTGAAAAACCGATATTGAATCCGATATTAGAACCGATATTGAAAAACCCATATTGAATCCGATATTAGAACCGATATTGAAAAACCTATATTGAATCCGATATTAGAACCGATATTGAAAAACCGATATTAGAACCGATATTCAAAAACCGATATTGGAGAACAAATATTGAAAAACCGATATTGAAAAACAAATATTGAAAAACTGATATCGAAAAACCGATATTGAAAAAACGATATTGAAACCGATATTAGAACCGATATTGAAAAACCGATATTGAAAACCAAATATTGAAAAACTGATATCGAAAAACTGATATTGAAAAACCGATATTGAAAAACCGATACTGAAAAACCGGTATTGAAAAACCGATATTGAAACCGATATTAGAACCGATATTGAAAAACCGATATTGAAACCGATATTAGAACCGATATTGAAAAACCGATATTGAAAAACAAATATTGAAAAACTGATATCGAAAAACTGATATTGAAAAACCGATATTGAAAAACCGATATTGAATCCGATATTAGAACCGATATTCAAAAACCGATATTGGAGAACAAATATTGAAACACTGATATTGAAAAACCGATATTGAATCCGATATTAGAACAGATATTCAAAAACCGATGTTGGAGAACAAATATTCAAAAACCGATATTGAAAAACAAATATTGAAAAACTGATATTGAAAAACTGATATTGCAAAACCGATATTGAAAAACCGATATTGAATCCGATATTAGAACCGATATTGAAAAACCGATATTGAATCCGATATTAGAACCGATATTGAAAAGCAAATATTGAAAAACCGGTATTGAAAAACCGATATTGAAACCGATATTAGAACCGATATTGAAAAACCGATATTGAAAAACAAATATTGAAAAACTGATATCGAAAAACTGATATTGAAAAACCGATATTGAAAAACCGATATTGAACCGATATTAGAACCGATATTCAAAAACAAATATTGAAAAACTGATATCGAAAAACTGATACTGAAAAGCCGGTATTGAAAAACCGATATTGAAACCGATATTAGAACCGATATTGAAAAACCGATATTGAAAAACAAATATTGAAAAACTGATATCGAAAAACTGATATTGAAAAACTGATATTGAAAAACCGATATTGAATCCGATATTAGAACAGATATTCAAAAACCGATGTTGGAGAACAAATATTCAAAAACCGATAGTGAAAAACTGATATTGAAAAACTGATATTGAAAAACTGATATTGCAAAACCGATATTGAAAAACCGATATTGAATCCGATATTAGAACCGATATTGAAAAACCGATATTGAATCCGATATTAGAACCGATATTGAAAAACAAATATTGAAAAACCGGTATTGAAAAACCGATATTGAAACCGATATTAGAACCGATATTCAAAAACCGATATTGGAGAACAAATATTGAAACACTGATATTGAAAAACCGATATTGAATCCGATATTAGAACAGATATTCAAAAACCGATATTGGAGAACAAATATTGAACAACTGATATTGAAAAACCGATATTGAACCGATATTAGAACCGATATTCAAAAACCGATATTGAAAACCAAATATTGAAAAACTGATATCGAAAAACTGATATTGAAAAACCGATATTGAATCCGATATTAGAACCGATATTGAAAAACCCATATTGAATCCGATATTAGAACCGATATTGAAAACCTATATTGAATCCGATATTAGAACCGATATTGAAAAACAAATATTGAAAAACCGGTATTGAAAAACCGATATTGAAACCGATATTAGAACCGATATTGAAAAACCGATATTGAAAAACAAATATTGAAAAACTGATATCGAAAAACTGATATTGAAAAACCGATATTGAAAAACCGATATTGAACCGATATTAGAACCGATATTCAAAAACAAATATTGAAAAACTGATATCGAAAAACTGATACTGAAAAGCCGGTATTGAAAAACCGATATTGAAACCGATATTAGAACCGATATTGAAAAACCGATATTGAAAAACAAATATTGAAAAACTGATATCGAAAAACTGATATCGAAAAACTGATATTGAAAAACCGATATTGAAAAACCGATATTGAATCCGATATTAGAACCGATATTCAAAAACCGATATTGGAGAACAAATATTGAAACACTGATATTGAAAAACCGATATTGAATCCGATATTAGAACCGATATACAAAAACCGATATTGGAGAACAAATATTGAAAAACTGATATTGAAAAACCGATATTGAAAAACCGATATTGAAAAACCGGTATTGAAAAACCGATATTGAAACCGATATTAGAACCGATATTGAAAAACCGATATTGAAAAACAAATATTGAAAAACTGATATCGAAAAACTGATATTGAAAAAACCGATATTGAAAAACCGATATTGAATCCGATATTAGAACCGATATTCAAAAACAAATATTGAAAAACTGATATCGAAAAACTGATATTGAATCCGATAATAGAACCGATATTCAAAAACCGATATTGGAGAACAAATATTGAAACACTGATATTGAAAAACCGATATTGAATCCGATATTAGAACCGATATACAAAAACCGATATTGGAGAACAAATATTGAAAAACTGATATTGAAAAACCGATATCGAAAAACTGATATTGAAAAACCGATATTGAAACCGATATTAGAACCGATATTGAAAAACCGATATTGAAAAACAAATATTGAAAAACTGATATCGAAAAACTGATATTGAAAAACCGATATTGAAAAACAAATATTGAAAAACTGATATTGAAAAACCGATATTGAAACCGATATTAGAACCGATATTGAAAAACCGATATTGAACACCAAATATTGAAAAACTGATATCGAAAAACTGATATTGAAAAACCGATATTGAATCCGATATTAGAACCGATATTGAAAAACCCATATTGAATCCGATATTAGAACCGATATTGAAAAACCTATATTGAATCCGATATTAGAACCGATATTGAAAAACCGATATTAGAACCGATATTCAAAAACCGATATTGGAGAACAAATATTGAAAAACCGATATTGAAAAACAAATATTGAAAAACTGATATCGAAAAACCGATATTGAAAAAACGATATTGAAACCGATATTAGAACCGATATTGAAAAACCGATATTGAAAACCAAATATTGAAAAACTGATATCGAAAAACTGATATTGAAAAACCGATATTGAAAAACCGATACTGAAAAACCGGTATTGAAAAACCGATATTGAAACCGATATTAGAACCGATATTGAAAAACCGATATTGAAACCGATATTAGAACCGATATTGAAAAACCGATATTGAAAAACAAATATTGAAAAACTGATATCGAAAAACTGATATTGAAAAACCGATATTGAAAAACCGATATTGAATCCGATATTAGAACCGATATTCAAAAACCGATATTGGAGAACAAATATTGAAACACTGATATTGAAAAACCGATATTGAATCCGATATTAGAACAGATATTCAAAAACCGATGTTGGAGAACAAATATTCAAAAACCGATATTGAAAAACAAATATTGAAAAACTGATATTGAAAAACTGATATTGCAAAACCGATATTGAAAAACCGATATTGAATCCGATATTAGAACCGATATTGAAAAACCGATATTGAATCCGATATTAGAACCGATATTGAAAAGCAAATATTGAAAAACCGGTATTGAAAAACCGATATTGAAACCGATATTAGAACCGATATTGAAAAACCGATATTGAAAAACAAATATTGAAAAACTGATATCGAAAAACTGATATTGAAAAACCGATATTGAAAAACCGATATTGAACCGATATTAGAACCGATATTCAAAAACAAATATTGAAAAACTGATATCGAAAAACTGATACTGAAAAGCCGGTATTGAAAAACCGATATTGAAACCGATATTAGAACCGATATTGAAAAACCGATATTGAAAAACAAATATTGAAAAACTGATATCGAAAAACTGATATTGAAAAACTGATATTGAAAAACCGATATTGAAAAACCGATATTGAATCCGATATTAGAACCGATATTCAAAAACCGATATTGGAGAACAAATATTGAAACACTGATATTGAAAAACCGATATTGAATCCGATATTAGAACCGATATACAAAAACCGATATTGGAGAACAAATATTGAAAAACTGATATTGAAAAACCGATATTGAAAAACCGATATTGAAAAACCGGTATTGAAAAACCGATATTGAAACCGATATTAGAACCGATATTGAAAAACCGATATTGAAAAACAAATATTGAAAAACTGATATCGAAAAACTGATATTGAAAAACCGATATTGAAAAACCGATATTGAATCCGATATTAGAACCGATATTCAAAAACAAATATTGAAAAACTGATATCGAAAAACTGATATTGAATCCGATAATAGAACCGATATTCAAAAACCGATATTGGAGAACAAATATTGAAAAACTGATATTGAAAAACCGATATTGAACCGATATTAGAACCGATATTCAAAAACCGATATTGAAAACCAAATATTGAAAAACTGATATTGAAAAACCGATATGGAAAAACCGATATTGAAAAACCTATATCGAAAAACTGATATTGAAAAACCGATATTGAAACCGATATTAGAACCGATATTGAAAAACCGATATTGAAAAACAAATATTGAAAAACTGATATCGAAAAACTGATATTGAAAAACCGATATTGAAAAACAAATATTGAAAAACTGATATCGAAAAACCGATATTGAAAAAACGATATTGAAACCGATATTAGAACCGATATTGAAAAACCGATATTGAAAACCAAATATTGAAAAACTGATATCGAAAAACTGATATTGAAAAACCGATATTGAAAAACCGATACTGAAAAACCGGTATTGAAAAACCGATATTGAAACCGATATTAGAACCGATATTGAAAAACCGATATTGAAAAACAAATATTGAAAAACTGATATCGAAAAACTGATATTGAAAAACCGATATTGAAAAACCGATATTGAATCCGATATTAGAACCGATATTCAAAAACCGATATTGGAGAACAAATATTGAACAACTGATATTGAAAAACCGATATTGAACCGATATTAGAACCGATATTCAAAAACCGATATTGAAAACCAAATATTGAAAAACTGATATCGAAAAACTGATATTGAAAAACCGATATTGAATCCGATATTAGAACCGATATTGAAAAACCCATATTGAATCCGATATTAGAACCGATATTGAAAACCTATATTGAATCCGATATTAGAACCGATATTGAAAAACCGATATTGGAGAACAAATATTCAAAAACCGATATTGAAAAACAAATATTGAAAAACTGATATTGAAAAACTGATATTGCAAAACCGATATTGAAAAACCGATATTGAATCCGATATTAGAACCGATATTGAAAAACCGATATTGAATCCGATATTAGAACCGATATTGAAAAACAAATATTGAAAAACTGATATTGAAAAACCGATATTGAAAAACCGATATTGAACCGATATTAGAACCGATATTCAAAAACAAATATTGAAAAACTGATATCGAAAAACTGATACTGAAAAGCCGGTATTGAAAAACCGATATTGAAACCGATATTAGAACCGATATTGAAAAACCGATATTGAAAAACAAATATTGAAAAACTGATATCGAAAAACTGATATTGAAAAACCGATATTGAAAAACCGATATTGAATCCGATATTAGAACAGATATTCAAAAACCGATGTTGGAGAACAAATATTCAAAAACCGATATTGAAAAACAAATATTGAAAAACTGATATTGAAAAACTGATATTGCAAAACCGATATTGAAAAACCGATATTGAAAAACAAATATTCAGAAACCGATATTGGAGAACAAATATTGAAACACTGATATTGAAAAACCGATATTGAATCCGATATTAGAACAGATATTCAAAAACCGATGTTGGAGAACAAATATTCAAAAACCGATATTGAAAAACAAATATTGAAAAACTGATATTGAAAAACTGATATTGCAAAACCGATATTGAAAAACCGATATTGAATCCGATATTAGAACCGATATTGAAAAACCGATATTGAATCCGATATTAGAACCGATATTGAAAAACAAATATTGAAAAACCGGTATTGAAAAACCGATATTGAAACCGATATTAGAACCGATATTCAAAAACCGATATTGGAGAACAAATATTGAAAAACTGATATTGAAAAACTGATATTGAAAAACCGATATTGAAAAACCGATATTGAACCGATATTAGAACCGATATTCAAAAACAAATATTGAAAAACTGATATCGAAAAACTGATACTGAAAAGCCGGTATTGAAAAACCGATATTGAAACCGATATTAGAACCGATATTGAAAAACCGATATTGAAAAACAAATATTGAAAAACTGATATCGAAAAACTGATATTGAAAAACTGATATTGAAAAACCGATATTGAAACCGATATTAGAACCGATATTGAAAAACCGATATTGAATCCGATATTAGAACCGATATTCAAAAACCGATATTGGAGAACAAATATTGAAACACTGATATTGAAAAACCGATATTGAATCCGATATTAGAACCGATATACAAAAACCGATATTGGAGAACAAATATTGAAAAACTGATATTGAAAAACCGATATTGAAAAACCGATATTGAAAAACCGGTATTGAAAAACCGATATTGAAACCGATATTAGAACCGATATTGAAAAACCGATATTGAAAAACAAATATTGAAAAACTGATATCGAAAAACTGATATTGAAAAACCGATATTGAAAAACCGATATTGAATCCGATATTAGAACCGATATTCAAAAACAAATATTGAAAAACTGATATCGAAAAACTGATATTGAATCCGATATTAGAACCGATATTCAAAAACCGATATTGGAGAACAAATATTGAAAAACTGATATTGAAAAACCGATATTGAAAAACCGATATTGAATCCGATATTAGAACCGATATTCAAAAACCGATATTGGAGAACAAATATTGAACAACTGATATTGAAAAACCGATATTGAACCGATATTAGAACCGATATTCAAAAACCGATATTGAAAACCAAATATTGAAAAACTGATATTGAAAAACCGATATTGAAAAACCGATATTGAAAAACCTATATCGAAAAACTGATATTGAAAAACCGATATTGAAACCGATATTAGAACCGATATTGAAAAACCGATATTGAAAACCAAATATTGAAAAACTGATATCGAAAAACTGATATTGAAAAACCGATATTGAATCCGATATTAGAACCGATATTGAAAAACCCATATTGAATCCGATATTAGAACCGATATTGAAAAACCTATATTGAATCCGATATTAGAACCGATATTGAAAAACCGATATTAGAACCGATATTCAAAAACCGATATTGGAGAACAAATATTGAAAAACCGATATTGAAAAACAAGTATTGAAAAACTGATATCGAAAAACTGATATTGAAAAACCTATATCGAAAAACTGATATTGAAAAACCGATATTGAAAAACTGATATACAAAAACCGATATTGGAGAACAAATATTGAAAAACTGATATTGAAAAACCGATATTGAAAAACCGATATTGAAAAACCGGTATTGAAAAACCGATATTGAAACCGATATTAGAACCGATATTGAAAAACCGATATTGAAAAACAAATATTGAAAAACTGATATTGAAAAACCGATATTGAACCGATATTAAAACCGATATTCAAAAACCGATATTGAAAACCAAATATTGAAAAACTGATATTGAAAAACCGATATTGAAAAACCGATATTGAAAAACCTATATCGAAAAACTGATATTGAAAAACCGATATTGAATCCGATATTAG
Organism: Andrena cerasifolii; assembly: GCF_050908995.1. Taxonomy (NCBI): domain Eukaryota; kingdom Metazoa; phylum Arthropoda; class Insecta; order Hymenoptera; family Andrenidae; genus Andrena; species Andrena cerasifolii. The sequence continues at coordinate 24,200 of NW_027485020.1, forward strand.
AACAGATATTCAAAAACCGATGTTGGAGAACAAATATTCAAAAACCGATATTGAAAAACAAATATTGAAAAACTGATATTGAAAAACTGATATTGCAAAACCGATATTGAAAAACCGATATTGAATCCGATATTAGAACCGATATTGAAAAACCGATATTGAATCCGATATTAGAACCGATATTGAAAAACAAATATTGAAAAACCGGTATTGAAAAACCGATATTGAAACCGATATTAGAACCGATATTCAAAAACCGATATTGGAGAACAAATATTGAAACACTGATATTGAAAAACCGATATTGAATCCGATATTAGAACAGATATTCAAAAACCGATGTTGGAGAACAAATATTCAAAAACCGATATTGAAAAACAAATATTGAAAAACTGATATTGAAAAACTGATATTGCAAAACCGATATTGAAAAACCGATATTGAATCCGATATTAGAACCGATATTGAAAAACCGATATTGAATCCGATATTAGAACCGATATTGAAAAACAAATATTGAAAAACCGGTATTGAAAAACCGATATTGAAACCGATATTAGAACCGATATTGAAAAACCGATATTGAAAAACAAATATTGAAAAACTGATATCGAAAAACTGATATTGAAAAACCGATATTGAAAAACCGATATTGAACCGATATTAGAACCGATATTCAAAAACAAATATTGAAAAACTGATGTCGAAAAACTGATACTGAAAAGCCGGTATTGAAATACCGATATTGAAACCGATATTAGAACCGATATTGAAAAACCGATATTGAAAAACAAATATTGAAAAACTGATATCGAAAAACTGATATTGAAAAACTGATATTGAAAAACCGATATTGAAACCGATATTAGAACCGATATTGAAAAACCGATATTGAATCCGATATTAGAACCGATATTCAAAAACCGATATTGGAGAACAAATATTGAAACACTGATATTGAAAAACCGATATTGAATCCGATATTAGAACCGATATACAAAAACCGATATTGGAGAACAAATATTGAAAAACTGATATTGAAAAACCGATATTGAAAAACCGATATTGAAAAACCGGTATTGAAAAACCGATATTGAAACCGATATTAGAACCGATATTGAAAAACCGATATTGAGAAACAAATATTGAAAAACTGATATCGAAAAACTGATATTGAAAAACCGATATTGAAAAACCGATATTGAATCCGATATTAGAACCGATATTCAAAAACAAATATCGAAAAACTGATATCGAAAAACCGATATTGAATCCGATATTAGAACCGATATTCAAAAACCGATATTGGAGAACAAATATTGAAAAACTGATATTGAAAAACCGATATTGAACCGATATTAGAACCGATATTCAAAAACCGATATTGAAAACCAAATATTGAAAATCTGATACTGAAAAGCCGGTATTGAAAAACCGATATTGAAACCGATATTAGAACCGATATTGAAAAACAAATATTGAAAAACTGATATCGAAAAACTGATATTGAAAAACCGATATTGAAAAACCGATATTGAATCCGATATTAGAACCGATATTCAAAAACCGATATTGGAGAACAAATATTGAACAACTGATATTGAAAAACCGATATTGAACCGATATTAGAACCGATATTCAAAAACCGATATTGAAAACCAAATATTGAAAAACTGATATTGAAAAACCGATATTGAAAAACCGATATTGAAAAACCTATATCGAAAAACTGATATTGAAAAACCGATATTGAAACCGATATTAGAACCGATATTGAAAAACCGATATTGAAAACCAAATATTGAAAAACTGATATCGAAAAACTGATATTGAAAAACCGATATTGAATCCGATATTAGAACCGATATTGAAAAACCCATATTGAATCCGATATTAGAACCGATATTGAAAAACCTATATTGAATCCGATATTAGAACCGATATTGAAAAACCGATATTAGAACCGATATTCAAAAACCGATATTGGAGAACAAATATTGAAAAACCGATATTGAAAAACAAGTATTGAAAAACTGATATCGAAAAACTGATATTGAAAAACCTATATCGAAAAACTGATATTGAAAAACCGATATTGAAAAAACTGATATACAAAAACCGATATTGGAGAACAAATATTGAAAAACTGATATTGAATAACCGATATTGAACCGATATTAGAACCGATATTCAAAAACCGATATTGGAGAACAAATATTGAAAAACTGATATTGAAAAACCGATATTGAACCGATATTAGAACCGATATTGAAAAACCGATATTGGAGAACAAATATTGAAAAACCGATATTGAAAAACAAGTATTGAAAAACTGATATCGAAAAACTGATATTGAAAAACCTATATCGAAAAACTGATATTGAAAAACCGATATTGAAAAAACTGATATACAAAAACCGATATTGGAGAACAAATATTGAAAAACCGATATTGAAAAACCGATATTGAAAAACCGATATTGAATCCGATATTAGAACCGATATTCAAAAACCGATATTGGAGAACAAATATTGAAAAACTGATATTGAAAAACCGATATTGAACCGATATTAGAACCGATATTCAAAAACCGATATTGAAAACCAAATATTGAAAAACTGATATTGAAAAACCGATATTGAAAAACCGATATTGAAAAACCGATATTGAAAAACAAATATTGAAAAACTGATATCGAAAAACTGATATTGAAAAACCGATATTGAAAAACCGATATTGAATCCGATATTAGAACCGATATTCAAAAACCGATATTGGAGAACAAATATTGAAAAACTGATATTGAAAAACCGATATTGAACCGATATTAGAACCGATATTCAAAAACCGATATTGGAGAACAAATATTGAAAAACTGATATTGAAAAACCGATATTGAACCGATATTAGAACCGATATTCAAAAACCGATATTGAAAACCAAATATTGAAAAACTGATATTGAAAAACCGATATTGAAAAACCTATATCGAAAAACTGATATTGAAAAACCGATATTGAAACCGATATTAGAACCGATATTGAAAAACCGATATTGAAAACCAAATATTGAAAAACTGATATCGAAAAACTGATATTGAAAAACCGATATTGAATCCGATATTAGAACCGATATTGAAAAACCGATATTGAAAAACCGATATGGAATAACTAATATTGAAAAACCGATACTGAAAAACTGATATTGAAACCGATATTAGAACCGATATTGAAAAACCGATATTGAAAAACCTATATCGAAAAACTGATATTGCAAAACCGATATTGAAAAACCGATATTGAATCCGATATTAGAACCGATATTGAAAAACCGATATTGAAAAACCTATATCGAAAAACTGATATTGCAAAACCGATATTGAAAAACCGATATTGAATCCGATAATAGAACCGATATTCAAAAACCGATATTGGAGAACAAATATTGAAAAACTGATATTGAAAAACCGATATTGAACCGATATTAGAACCGATATTCAAAAACCGATATTGAAAACCAAATATTGAAAAACTGATATCGAAAAACTGATATTGAAAAACCGATATTGAATCCGATATTAGAACCGATATTGAAAAACCGATATTGAAAGACCGATATTGAATAACAAATATTGAAAAACCGATACTGAAAAACTGATATTGAAACCGATATTAGAACCGATATTGAAAAACCGATATTGAAAAACCTATATCGAAAAACTGATATTGCAAAACCGATATTGAAAAACCGATATTGAATCCGATATTAGAACCGATATTGAAAAACCGATATTGAATCCGATATTAGAACCGATATTGAAAAACCTATATTGAATCCGATATTAGAACCGATATTCAAAAACCGATATTGGAGAACAAATATTGAAAAACTGATATCGAAAAACTGATATTGAAAAACCGATATTGAAAAACCGATATTGAATCCGATATTAGAACCGATATTGAAAAACCGATATTGAATCCGATATTAGAACCGATATTCAAAAACCGATATTGGAGAACAAATATTGAAAAACTGATATTGAAAAACCGATATTGAAAAACCGATATTCAAAAACCGATATTGAAAAACCGATATTGAAACCGATATTAGAACCGATATTGAAAAACAAATATTGAAAAACTGATATCGAAAAACTGATATTGAAAAACCTATATTGAATCCGATATTAGAACCGATATTGAAAAGCCGATACTGAATCCGATATTAGAACCGATATTCAAAAACCGATATTGGAGAACAAATATTCAAAAACCGATATTGAAAAACAAATATTGAAAAACTGATATTGAAAAACCGATATTGAATCCGATATTAGAACCGATATTCAAAAACCGATATTGAAAAACAAATATTGAAAAACTGATATCGAAAAACTGATATTGAAAAACCGATATTGAAAAACTGATATTGAAAAACCGATATTGAAACCGATATTAGAACCGATATTGAAAAACCGATATTGAATCCGATATTAGAACCGATATTCAAAAACCGATATTGGAGAACAAATATTGAAACACTGATATTGAAAAACCGATATTGAATCCGATATTAGAACCGATATACAAAAACCGATATTGGAGAACAAATATTGAAAAACTGATATTGAAAAAACGATATTGAAAAACCGATATTGAAAAACCGGTATTGAAAAACCGATATTGAAACCGATATTAGAACCGATATTGAAAAACCGATATTGAAAAACAAATATTGAAAAACTGATATCGAAAAACTGATATTGAAAAACCGATATTGAAAAACCGATATTGAATCCGATATTAGAACCGATATTCAAAAACAAATATTGAAAAACCGATATCGAAAAACTGATATTGAATCCGATATTAGAACCGATATTCAAAAACCGATATTGGAGAACAAATATTGAAAAACTGATATTGAAAAACCGATATTGAACCGATATTAGAACCGATATTCAAAAACCGATATTGAAAACCAAATATTGAAAAACTGATATTGAAAAACCGATATTGAAAAACCGATATTGAAAAACCTATATCGACAAACTGATATTGAAAAACCGATATTGAAACCGATATTAGAACCGATATTGAAAAACCGATATTGAAAAACAAATATTGAAAAACTGATATCGAAAAACTGATATTGAAAAACCGATATTGAATCCGATATTAGAACCGATATTCAAAAACCGATATTGGAGAACAAATATTGAACAACTGATATTGAAAAACCGATATTGAACCGATATTAAAACCGATATTCAAAAACCGATATTGAAAACCAAATATTGAAAAACTGATATTGAAAAACCGATATTGAAAAACCGATATTGAAAAACCTATATCGAAAAACTGATATTGAAAAACCGATATTGGAACCGATATTAGAACCGATATTAGAACCGATATTGAAAAACCGATATTGAAAACCAAATATTGAAAAACTGATATCGAAAAACTGATATTGAAAACCGATATTGAATCCGATATTAGAACCGATATTGAAAAACCCATATTGAATCCGATATTAGAACCGATATTGAAAAACCGATATTGAATCCGATATTAGAACCGATATTGAAAAACCGATATTGGAGAACAAATATTCTAAAACCGATATTGAAAAACAAATATTGAAAAACTGATATTGAAAAACCGATATTGAATCCGATATTAGAAACCGATATTCAAAAACCGATATTGGAGAACAAATATTGAAAAACCGATATTGAAAAACAAATATTGAAAAACTGATATCGAAAAACTGATATTGAAAAACCGATATTGAAAACCGATATTGAATCCGATATTAGAACCGATATTCAAAAACCGATATTGGAGAACAAATATTGAAAAACTGATATTGAAAAACCGATATTGAAAAACTGATATTGAAAAACTGATATTGCAATACCGATATTGAAAAACCGATATTGAATCCGATATTAGAACCGATATTGAAAAACCGATATTGAAAAACAAATATTGTAAAACTGATATTGAAAAACCGATATTGAAAAACTGATATTGAAAAACCGATATTGAAACCGATATTAGAACCGATATTGAAAAACCGATATTGAAAAACAATTATTGAAAAACTGATATCGAAAAACTGATATTGAAAAACCGATATTGAAAACCCGATATTGAATCCGATATTAGAACCGATATTCAAAAACCGATATTGGAGAACAAATATTGAAAAACTGATATCGAAAAACTGATATTGAAAAACCGATATTGAAAAACCGATATTGAATCCGATATTAGAACCGATATTGAAAAACCGATATTGAATCCGATATTAGAACCGATATTGAAAAACCGATATTGAATCCGATATTAGAACCGATATTGAAAAACCGATATTGAATCCGATATTAGAACCGATATTCAAAAACCGATATTGGAGAACAAATATTGAAACACTGATATTGAAAAACCGATATTGAATCCGATATTAGAACAGATATTCAAAAACCGATGTTGGAGAACAAATATTCAAAAACCGATATTGAAAAACAAATATTGAAAAACTGATATTGAAAAACCGATATTGAATCCGATATTAGAACCGATATTCAAAAACCGATATTGAAAAACAAATATTGAAAAACTGATATCGAAAAACTGATATTGAAAAACCGATATTGAAAAACTGATATTGAAAAACCGATATTGAAACCGATATTAGAACCGATATTGAAAAACCGATATTGAATCCGATATTAGAACCGATATTCAAAAACCGATATTGGAGAACAAATATTGAAACACTGATATTGAAAAACCGGTATTGAATCCGATATTAGAACCGATATACAAAAACCGATATTGGAGAACAAATATTGAAAAACTGATATTGAAAAAACGATATTGAAAAACCGATATTGAAAAACCGGTATTGAAAAACCGATATTGAAACCGATATTAGAACCGATATTGAAAAACCGATATTGAAAAACAAATATTGAAAAACTGATATCGAAAAACTGATATTGAAAAACCGATATTGAAAAACCGATATTGAATCCGATATTAGAACCGATATTCAAAAACAAATATTGAAAAACCGATATCGAAAAACTGATATTGAATCCGATATTAGAACCGATATTCAAAAACCGATATTGGAGAACAAATATTGAAAAACTGATATTGAAAAACCGATATTGAACCGATATTAGAACCGATATTCAAAAACCGATATTGAAAACCAAATATTGAAAAACTGATATTGAAAAACCGATATTGAAAAACCGATATTGAAAAACCTATATCGACAAACTGATATTGAAAAACCGATATTGAAACCGATATTAGAACCGATATTGAAAAACCGATATTGAAAAACAAATATTGAAAAACTGATATCGAAAAACTGATATTGAAAAACCGATATTGAATCCGATATTAGAACCGATATTCAAAAACCGATATTGGAGAACAAATATTGAACAACTGATATTGAAAAACCGATATTGAACCGATATTAAAACCGATATTCAAAAACCGATATTGAAAACCAAATATTGAAAAACTGATATTGAAAAACCGATATTGAAAAACCGATATTGAAAAACCTATATCGAAAAACTGATATTGAAAAACCGATATTGGAACCGATATTAGAACCGATATTAGAACCGATATTGAAAAACCGATATTGAAAACCAAATATTGAAAAACTGATATCGAAAAACTGATATTGAAAAACCGATATTGAATCCGATATTAGAACCGATATTGAAAAACCCATATTGAATCCGATATTAGAACCGATATTGAAAAACCGATATTGAATCCGATATTAGAACCGATATTGAAAAACCGATATTGGAGAACAAATATTCTAAAACCGATATTGAAAAACAAATATTGAAAAACTGATATTGAAAAACCGATATTGAATCCGATATTAGAACCGATATTCAAAAACCGATATTGGAGAACAAATATTGAAAAACCGATATTGAAAAACAAATATTGAAAAACTGATATCGAAAAACTGATATTGAAAAACCGATATTGAAAAACCGATATTGAATCCGATATTAGAACCGATATTCAAAAACCGATATTGGAGAACAAATATTGAAAAACTGATATTGAAAAACCGATATTGAAAAACTGATATTGAAAAACTGATATTGCAATACCGATATTGAAAAACCGATATTGAATCCGATATTAGAACCGATATTGAAAAACCGATATTGAAAAACAAATATTGTAAAACTGATATTGAAAAACCGATATTGAAAAACTGATATTGAAAAACCGATATTGAAACCGATATTAGAACCGATATTGAAAAACCGATATTGAAAAACAATTATTGAAAAACTGATATCGAAAAACTGATATTGAAAAACCGATATTGAAAACCCGATATTGAATCCGATATTAGAACCGATATTCAAAAACCGATATTGGAGAACAAATATTGAAAAACTGATATCGAAAAACTGATATTGAAAAACCGATATTGAAAAACCGATATTGAATCCGATATTAGAACCGATATTGAAAAACCGATATTGAATCCGATATTAGAACCGATATTGAAAAACCGATATTGAATCCGATATTAGAACCGATATTGAAAAACCGATATTGAATCCGATATTAGAACCGATATTCAAAAACCGATATTGGAGAACAAATATTGAAACACTGATATTGAAAAACCGATATTGAATCCGATATTAGAACAGATATTCAAAAACCGATGTTGGAGAACAAATATTCAAAAACCGATATTGAAAAACAAATATTGAAAAACCGATATTGAAAAACAAGTATTGAAAAACTGATATCGAAAAACTGATATTGAAAAACCTATATCGAAAAACTGATATTGAAAAACCGATATTGAAAAACTGATATACAAAAACCGATATTGGAGAACAAATATTGAAAAACTGATATTGAAAAACCGATATTGAAAAACCGATATTGAAAAACCGGTATTGAAAAACCGATATTGAAACCGATATTAGAACCGATATTGAAAAACCGATATTGAAAAACAAATATTGAAAAACTGATATCGAAAAACTGATATTGAAAAACCGATATTGAAAAACCGATATTGAATCCGATATTAGAACCGATATTCAAAAACCGATATTGGAGAACAAATATTGAAAAACTGATATTGAAAAACCGATTTTGAACCGATATTAGAACCGATATTCAAAAACCAATATTGAAAACCAAATATTGAAAAACTGATATTGAAAAACCGATATTGAAAAACCGATATTGAAAAACCTATATCGAAAAACTGATATTGAAAAACCGATATTGAAACCGATATTAGAACCGATATTGAAAAACCGATATTGAAAACCAAATATTGAAGAACTGATATCGAAAAACTGATATTGAAAAACCGATATTGAATCCGATATTAGAACCGATATTGAAAAACCGATATTGAATCCGATATTAGAACCGATATTGAAAAACCGATATTGAAAAACCGATATTGAATAACTAATATTGAAAAACCGATACTGAAAAACTGATATTGAAACCGATATTAGAACCGATATTGAAAAACCGATATTGAAAAACCTATATCGAAAAACTGATATTGCAAAACCGATATTGAAAAACCGATATTGAATCCGATATTAGAACCGATATTGAAAAACCTATATCGAAAAACTGATATTGCAAAACCGATATTGAAAAACCGATATTGAATCCGATATTAGAACCGATATTCAAAAACCGATATTGGAGAACAAATATTGAAAAACTGATATTGAAAAACCGATATTGAACCGATATTAGAACCGATATTCAAAAACCGATATTGAAAACCAAATATTGAAAAACTGATATTGAAAAACCGATATTGAAAAACCGATATTGAAAAACCGATATTGAATCCGATATTAGAACCGATATTGAAAAACCGATATTGAAAAACCGATATTGAATAACAAATATTGAAAAACCGATACTGAAAAACTGATATTGAAACCGATATTAGAACCGATATTGAAAAACCGATATTGAAAAACTGATATTGAAAAACCGATATTGAAAAACCGATATTGAAAAACCGGTATTGAAAAACCGATATTGAAACCGATATTAGAACCGATATTGAAAAACCGATATTGAAAAACAAATATTGAAAAACTGATATCGAAAAACTGATATTGAAAAACCGATATTGAAAAACCGATATTGAATCCGATATTAGAACCGATATTCAAAAACCGATATTGGAGAACAAATATTGAAAAACTGATATTGAAAAACCGATATTGAACCGATATTAGAACCGATATTCAAAAACCGATATTGAAAACCAAATATTGAAAAACTGATATTGAAAAACCGATATTGAAAAACCGATATTGAAAAACCTATATCGAAAAACTGATATTGAAAAACCGATATTGAAACCGATATTAGAACCGATATTGAAAAACCGATATTGAAAACCAAATATTGAAAAACTGATATCGAAAAACTGATATTGAAAAACCGATATTGAATCCGATATTAGAACCGATATTGAAAAACCGATATTGAAAAACCGATATTGAATAACTAATATTGAAAAACCGATACTGAAAAACTGATATTGAAACCGATATTAGAACCGATATTGAAAAACCGATATTGAAAAACCTATATCGAAAAACTGATATTGCAAAACCGATATTGAAAAACCGATATTGAATCCGATATTAGAACCGATATTGAAAAACCTATATCGAAAAACTGATATTGCAAAACCGATATTGAAAAACCGATATTGAATCCGATAATAGAACCGATATTCAAAAACCGATATTGGAGAACAAATATTGAAAAACTGATATTGAAAAACCGATATTGAACCGATATTAGAACCGATATTCAAAAACCGATATTGAAAACCAAATATTGAAAAACTGATATTGAAAAACCGATATTGAAAAACCGATATTGAAAAACCTATATCGAAAAACTGATATTGAAAAACCGATATTGAAACCAATATTAGAACCGATATTGAAAAACCGATATTGAAAACCAAATATTGAAAAACTGATATCGAAAAACTGATATTGAAAAACCGATATTGAATCCGATATTAGAACCGATATTGAAAAACCGATATTGAAAGACCGATATTGAATAACAAATATTGAAAAACCGATACTGTAAAACTGATATTGAAACCGATATTAGAACCGATATTGAAAAACCGATATTGAAAAACCTATATCGAAAAACTGATATTGCAAAACCGATATTGAAAAACCGATATTGAATCCGATATTAGAACCGATATTGAAAAACCGATATTGAATCCGATATTAGAACCGATATTGAAAAACCTATATTGAATCCGATATTAGAACCGATATTCAAAAACCGATATTGGAGAACAAATATTGAAAAACTGATATCGAAAAACTGATATTGAAAAACCGATATTGAAAAACCTATATTGAATCCGATATTAGAACCGATATTGAAAAACCGATATTGAATCCGATATTAGAACCGATATTCAAAAACCGATATTGGAGAACAAATATTGAAAAACTGATATTGAAAAACCGATATTGAAAAACCGATATTGAAAAACCGATATTGAAAAACCGATATTGAAACCGATATTAGAACCGATATTGAAAAACAAATATTGAAAAACTGATATCGAAAAACTGATATTGAAAAACCTATATTGAATCCGATATTAGAACCGATATTGAAAAACCGATACTGAATCCGATATTAGAACCGATATTAAAAAACCGATATTGGAGAACAAATATTCAAAAACCGATATTGAAAAACAAATATTGAAAAACTGATATTGAAAAACCGATATTGAATCCGATATTAGAACCGATATTCAAAAACCGATATTGAAAAACCTATATCGAAAAACTGATATTGCAAAACCGATATTGAATCCGATATTAGAACCGATATTGAAAAACCGATATTGAATCCGATATTAGAACCGATATTGAAAAACCTATATTGAATCCGATATTAGAACCGATATTCAAAAACCGATATTGGAGAACAAATATTGAAAAACTGATATCGAAAAACTGATATTGAAAAACCGATATTGAAAAACCGATATTGAATCCGATATTAGAACCGATATTGAAAAACCGATATTGAATCCGATATTAGAACCGATATTCAAAAACCGATATTGGAGAACAAATATTGAAAAACTGATATTGAAAAACCTATATCGAAAAACTGATATTGCAAAACCGATATTGAAAAACCGATATTGAATCCGATTTTAGAACCGATATTGAAAAAACCTATATCGAAAAACTGATATTGCAAAACCGATATTGAAAAACCGATATTGAATCCGATAATAGAACCGATATTCAAAAACCGATATTGGAGAACAAATATTGAAAAACTGATATTGAAAAACCGATATTGAACCGATATTAGAACCGATATTCAAAAACCGATATTGAAAACCAAATATTGAAAAACTGATATTGAAAAACCGATATTGAAAAACCGATATTGAAAAACCTATATCGAAAAACTGATATTGAAAAACCGATATTGAAACCAATATTAGAACCGATATTGAAAAACCGATATTGAAAACCAAATATTGAAAAACTGATATCGAAAAACTGATATTGAAAAACCGATATTGAATCCGATATTAGAACCGATATTGAAAAACCGATATTGAAAGACCGATATTGAATAACAAATATTGAAAAACCGATACTGTAAAACTGATATTGAAACCGATATTAGAACCGATATTGAAAAACCGATATTGAAAAACCTATATCGAAAAATTGATATTGCAAAACCGATATTGAAAAACCGATATTGAATCCGATATTAGAACCGATATTGAAAAACCGATATTGAATCCGATATTAGAACCGATATTGAAAAACCTATATTGAATCCGATATTAGAACCGATATTCAAAAACCGATATTGGAGAACAAATATTGAAAAACTGATATCGAAAAACTGATATTGAAAAACCGATATTGAAAAACCGATATTGAATCCGATATTAGAACCGATATTGAAAAACCGATATTGCATCCGATATTAGAACCGATATTCAAAAACCGATATTGGAGAACAAATATTGAAAAACTGATATTGAAAAACCGATATTGAAAAACCGATATTGAAAAACCGATATTGAAAAACCGATATTGAAACCGATATTAGAACCGATATTGAAAAACAAATATTGAAAAACTGATATCGAAAAACTGATATTGAAAAACCTATATTGAATCCGATATTAGAACCGATATTGAAAAACCGATACTGAATCCGATATTAGAACCGATATTCAAAAACCGATATTGGAGAACAAATATTCAAAAACCGATATTGAAAAACAAATATTGAAAAACTGATATTGAAAAACCGATATTGAATCCGATATTAGAACCGATATTCAAAAACCGATATTGAAAAACCTATATCGAAAAACTGATATTGCAAAACCGATATTGAAAAACCGATATTGAATCCGATATTAGAACCGATATTGAAAAACCGATATTGAATCCGATATTAGAACCGATATTGAAAAACCGATATTGAATCCGATATTAGAACCGATATTCAAAAACCGATATTGGAGAACAAATATTGAAAAACTGATATTGAAAAACCGATATTGAAAAACCGATATTGAAAAACCGATATTGAAAAACCGATATTAAAACCGATATTAGAACCGATATTGAAAACCAAATATTGAAAAACTGATATCGAAAAACTGATATTGAAAAACCTATATTGAATCCGATATTAGAACCGATATTGAAAAACCGATACTGAATCCGATATTAGAACCGATATTCAAAAACCGATATTGGAGAACAAATATTCAAAAACCGATATTGAAAAACAAATATTGAAAAACTGATATTGAAAAACCGATATTGAATCCGATATTAGAACCGATATTCAAAAACCGATATTGGAGAACAAATATTGAAAAACCGATATTGAAAAACAAATATTGAAAAACTGATATCGAAAAACTGATATTGAAAAACCGATATTGAAAAACCGATATTGAATCCGATATTAGAACCGATATTCAAAAACCGATATTGGAGAACAAATATTGAAAAACTGATATTGAAAAACCGATATCGAAAAACTGATATTGAAAAACCGATATTGAAAAACCGATATTGAATCCGATATTAGAACCGATATTCAAAAACCGATATTGGAGAACAAATATTGAAAAACTGATATTGAAAAACCGATATTGAAAAACTGATATTGAAAAACCGATATTGAAACCGATATTAGAACCGATATTGAAAAACCGATATTGAAAACCAAATATTGAAAAACTGATATCGAAAAACTGATATTGAAAAACCGATATTGAATCCGATATTAGAACCGATATTGAAAAACCGATATTGAAAAACCGATATTGAATAACTAATATTGAAAAACCGATACTGAAAAACTGATATTGAAACCGATATTAGAACCGATATTGAAAAACCGATATTGAAAAACCTATATCGAAAAACTGATATTGCAAAACCGATATTGAAAAACCGATATTGAATCCGATATTAGAACCGATATTGAAAAACCTATATCGAAAAACTGATATTGCAAAACCGATATTGAAAAACCGATATTGAATCCGATAATAGAACCGATATTCAAAAACCGATATTGGAGAACAAATATTGAAAAACTGATATTGAAAAACCGATATTGAACCGATATTAGAACCGATATTCAAAAACCGATATTGAAAACCAAATATTGAAAAACTGATATTGAAAAACCGATATTGAAAAACCGATATTGAAAAACCTATATCGAAAAACTGATATAGAAAAACCGATATTGAAACCAATATTAGAACCGATATTGATAAACCGATATTGAAAACCAAATATTGAAAAACTGATATCGAAAAACTGATATTGAAAAACCGATATTGAATCCGATATTAGAACCGATATTGAAAAACCGATATTGAAAGACCGATATTGAATAACAAATATTGAAAAACCGATACTGTAAAACTGATATTGAAACCGATATTAGAACCGATATTGAAAAACCGATATTGAAAAACCTACAGGGTGTCCCACTAAGGAGTGGACAGCGCGATATCTCTTAAAGTATTGTCGATAAAAATATAAAAAAAAATAGGGAATTGCATGATTCGAGGGGGCTCATTTATTAGCGCGAACGAATTTTGTTTTCGATTATTATTTTAAAAGATACGATGGTCAAGTTCGGTTTTTCAAATGGAACTATTTTTTTTGAAGACCTGAGTTGATAGTGCGTTCCAAGACAAATTCAATAAGCTTTAATGTATACACTTTATTTCCACTGGTTTTTAAGATATTGCGCTTGCAAATTTACTGATTTTCACTGCAAGAAACCCCTCTGGAATGGCAAAAACCGGGGGCGGTCTTACTGACGCCACGGGTGGCACTGCCTGTTGAAATGGATACTTACCTGCCAAAGGTCTACGCCAGAAATGGCAGGCCCAAAGGCTGGACAATTCTTTTCCGTCAGAAATGCTACTTAGGTAGGTATCGTTACTTTTATTTCGCACTTGCTTCTACGCTCGGATGGCCGGTTCTTTTGGGAGGGATGCAAGTTGGATTGGTTAGGTTAGGAGGAGTGAAAGTTGCTAGACTAAATTTCAACCATAGGGAGCAGATTGTATCAGAACCAATCCAACTTGCATCCCTCCCAAAAGAACCGGCCATCCGAGCGTAGAAGCAAGTGCGAAATAAAAGTAACGATACCTACCTAAGTAGCATTTCTGACGGAAAAGAATTGTCCAGCCTTTGGGCCTGCCATTTCTGGCGTAGACCTTTGGCAGGTAAGTATCCATTTCAACAGGCAGTGCCACCCGTGGCGCCAGTAAGACCGCCCCCGGTTTTTGCCATTCCAGAGGGGTTTCTTGCAGTGAAAATCAGTAAATTTGCAAGCGCAATATCTTAAAAACCAGTGGAAATAAAGTGTATACATTAAAGCTTATTGAATTTGTCTTGGAACGCAGTATCAACTCAGGTCTTCAAAAAAAATAGTTCCATTTGAAAAACCGAACTTGACCATCGTATCTTTTAAAATAATAATCGAAAACAAAATTCGTTCGCGCTAATAAATGGGCCCCCTCGAACCATGCAATTCCCTATTTTTTTTATATTTTTATCGACAATACTTTAAGAGATATCGCGCTGTCCACTCCTTAGTGGGACACCCTGTATATCGAAAAACTGATATTGCAAAACCGATATTGAAAAACCGATATTGAATCCGATATTAGAACCGATATTGAAAAACCGATATTGAATCCGATATTAGAACCGATATTGAAAAACCTATATTGAATCCGATATTAGAACCGATATTCAAAAACCGATATTGGAGAACAAATATTGAAAAACTGATATCGAAAAACTGATATTGAAAAACCGATATTGAAAAACCTATATTGAATCCGATATTAGAACCGATATTGAAAAACCGATATTGAATCCGATATTAGAACCGATATTCAAAAACCGATATTGGAGAACAAATATTGAAAAACTGATATTGAAAAACCGATATTGAAAAACCGATATTGAAAAACCGATATTGAAAAACCGATATTGAAACCGATATTAGAACCGATATTGAAAAACAAATATTGAAAAACTGATATCGAAAAACTGATATTGAAAAACCTATATTGAATCCGATATTAGAACCGATATTGAAAAACCGATACTGAATCCGATATTAGAACCGATATTCAAAAACCGATATTGGAGAACAAATATTCAAAAACCGATATTGAAAAACAAATATTGAAAAACTGATATTGAAAAACCGATATTGAATCCGATATTAGAACCGATATTCAAAAACCGATATTGAAAAACCTATATCGAAAAACTGATATTGCAAAACCGATATTGAATCCGATATTAGAACCGATATTGAAAAACCGATATTGAATCCGATATTAGAACCGATATTGAAAAACCGATATTGAATCCGATTTTAGAACCGATATTGAAAAACCTATATCGAAAAACTGATATTGCAAAACCGATATTGAAAAACCGATATTGAATCCGATAATAGAACCGATATTCAAAAACCGATATTGGAGAACAAATATTGAAAAACTGATATTGAAAAACCGATATTGAACCGATATTAGAACCGATATTCAAAAACCGATATTGAAAACCAAATATTGAAAAACTGATATTGAAAAACCGATATTGAAAAACCGATATTGAAAAACCTATATCGAAAAACTGATATTGAAAAACCGATATTGAAACCAATATTAGAACCGATATTGAAAAACCGATATTGAAAACCAAATATTGAAAAACTGATATCGAAAAACTGATATTGAAAAACCGATATTGAATCCGATATTAGAACCGATATTGAAAAACCGATATTGAAAGACCGATATTGAATAACAAATATTGAAAAACCGATACTGTAAAACTGATATTGAAACCGATATTAGAACCGATATTGAAAAACCGATATTGAAAAACCTATATCGAAAAATTGATATTGCAAAACCGATATTGAAAAACCGATATTGAATCCGATATTAGAACCGATATTGAAAAACCGATATTGAATCCGATATTAGAACCGATATTGAAAAACCTATATTGAATCCGATATTAGAACCGATATTCAAAAACCGATATTGGAGAACAAATATTGAAAAACTGATATCGAAAAACTGATATTGAAAAACCGATATTGAAAAACCGATATTGAATCCGATATTAGAACCGATATTGAAAAACCGATATTGAATCCGATATTAGAACCGATATTCAAAAACCGATATTGGAGAACAAATATTGAAAAACTGATATTGAAAAACCGATATTGAAAAACCGATATTGAAAAACCGATATTGAAAAACCGATATTGAAACCGATATTAGAACCGATATTGAAAAACAAATATTGAAAAACTGATATCGAAAAACTGATATTGAAAAACCTATATTGAATCCGATATTAGAACCGATATTGAAAAACCGATACTGAATCCGATATTAGAACCGATATTCAAAAACCGATATTGGAGAACAAATATTCAAAAACCGATATTGAAAAACAAATATTGAAAAACTGATATTGAAAAACCGATATTGAATCCGATATTGGAACCGATATTCAAAAACCGATATTGAAAAACCTATATCGAAAAACTGATATTGCAAAACCGATATTGAAAAACCGATATTGAATCCGATATTAGAACCGATATTGAAAAACCGATATTGAATCCGATATTAGAACCGATATTGAAAAACCGATATTGAATCCGATATTAGACCGATATTCAAAAACCGATATTGGAGAACAAATATTGAAAAACCGATATTGAAAAACCGATATTGAAAAACCGATATTGAAACCGATATTAGAACCGATATTGAAAACCAAATATTGAAAAACTGATATCGAAAAACTGATATTGAAAAACCTATATTGAATCCGATATTAGAACCGATATTGAAAAACCGATACTGAATCCGATATTAGAACCGATATTCAAAAACCGATATTGGAGAACAAATATTCAAAAACCGATATTGAAAAACAAATATTGAAAAACTGATATTGAAAAACCGATATTGAATCCGATATTAGAACCGATATTCAAAAACCGATATTGGAGAACAAATATTGAAAAACCGATATTGAAAAACAAATATTGAAAAACTGATATCGAAAAACTGATATTGAAAAACCGATATTGAAAAACCGATATTGAATCCGATATTAGAACCGATATTCAAAAACCGATATTGGAGAACAAATATTGAAAAACTGATATTGAAAAACCGATATTGAAACCGATATTAGAACCGATATTGAAAAACCGATATTGAAAACCAAATATTGAAAAACTGATATCGAAAAACTGATATTGAAAAACCGATATTGAATCCGATATTAGAACCGATATTGAAAAACCGATATTGAAAAACCGATATTGAAAAACCGATATTGAATAACTAATATTGAAAAACCGATACTGAAAAACTGATATTGAAACCGATATTAGAACCGATATTGAAAAACCGATATTGAAAAACCGATATTGAATAACTAATATTGAAAAACCGATACTGAAAAACTGATATTGAAACCGATATTAGAACCGATATTGAAAAACCGATATTGAAAAACCGATATTGAAAAACCGATATTGAATCCGATATTAGAACCGATATTCAAAAACCGATATTGAAACCGATATTAGAACCGATATTGAAAACCAAATATTGAAAAACTGATATCGAAAAACTGATATTGAAAAACCTATATTGAATCCGATATTAGAACCGATATTGAAAAACCGATACTGAATCCGATATTAGAACCGATATTCAAAAACCGATATTGGAGAACAAATATTCAAAAACCGATATTGAAAAACAAATATTGAAAAACTGATATTGAAAAACCGATATTGAATCCGATATTAGAACCGATATTCAAAAACCGATATTGGAGAACTAATATTGAAAAACCGATATTGAAAAACAAATATTGAAAAACTGATATCGAAAAACTGATATTGAAAAACCGATATTGAAAAACCGATATTGAATCCGATATTAGAACCGATATTCAAAAACCGATATTGGAGAACAAATATTGAAAAACTGATATTGAAAAACCGATATTGAAACCGATATTAGAACCGATATTGAAAAACCGATATTGAAAACCAAATATTGAAAAACTGATATCGAAAAACTGATATTGAAAAACCGATATTGAATCCGATATTAGAACCGATATTGAAAAACCGATATTGAAAAACCGATATTGAAAAACCGATATTGAATAACTAATATTGAAAAACCGATACTGAAAAACTGATATTGAAACCGATATTAGAACCGATATTGAAAAACCGATATTGAAAAACCGATATTGAATAACTAATATTGAAAAACCGATACTGAAAAACTGATATTGAAACCGATATTAGAACCGATATTGAAAAACCGATATTGAAAAACCGATATTGAAAAACCGATATTGAATCCGATATTAGAACCGATATTCAAAAACCGATATTGGAGAACAAATATTGAAAAACTGATATTGAAAAACCGATATTGAAAAACTGATATTGAAAAACCGATATTGAAACCGATATTAGAACCGATATTGAAAAACCGATATTGAAAACCAAATATTGAAAAACTGATATCGAAAAACTGATATTGAAAAACCGATATTGAATCCGATATTAGAACCGATATTGAAAAACCGATATTGAAAAACCGATATTGAATAACTAATATTGAAAAACCGATACTGAAAAACTGATATTGAAACCGATATTAGAACCGATATTGAAAAACCGATATTGAAAAACCTATATCGAAAAACTGATATTGCAAAACCGATATTGAAAAACCGATATTGAATCCGATATTAGAACCGATATTGAAAAACCTATATCGAAAAACTGATATTGCAAAACCGATATTGAAAAACCGATATTGAATCCGATAATAGAACCGATATTCAAAAACCGATATTGGAGAACAAATATTGAAAAACTGATATTGAAAAACCGATATTGAACCGATATTAGAACCGATATTCAAAAACCGATATTGAAAACCAAATATTGAAAAACTGATATTGAAAAACCGATATTGAAAAACCGATATTGAAAAACCTATATCGAAAAACTGATATTGAAAAACCGATATTGAAACCAATATTAGAACCGATATTGATAAACCGATATTGAAAACCAAATATTGAAAAACTGATATCGAAAAACTGATATTGAAAAACCGATATTGAATCCGATATTAGAACCGATATTGAAAAACCGATATTGAAAGACCGATATTGAATAACAAATATTGAAAAACCGATACTGTAAAACTGATATTGAAACCGATATTAGAACCGATATTGAAAAACCTATATCGAAAAACTGATATTGCAAAACCGATATTGAAAAACCGATATTGAATCCGATATTAGAACCGATATTGAAAAACCGATATTGAAACCGATATTAGAACCGATATTGAAAAACCTATATTGAATCCGATATTAGAACCGATATTCAAAAACCGATATTGGAGAACAAATATTGAAAAACTGATATCGAAAAACTGATATTGAAAAACCGATATTGAAAAACCGATATTGAATCCGATATTAGAACCGATATTGAAAAACCGATATTGAATCCGATATTAGAACCGATATTCAAAAACCGATATTGAATCCGATATTAGAACCGATATTCAAAAACCGATATTGGAGAACAAATATTGAAAAACTGATATTGAAAAACCGATATTGAAAAACCGATATTGAAAAACCGATATTGAAAAACCGATATTGAAACCGATATTAGAACCGATATTGAAAAACAAATATTGAAAAACTGATATCGAAAAACTGATATTGAAAAACCTATATTGAATCCGATATTAGAACCGATATTGAAAAACCGATACTGAATCCGATATTAGAACCGATATTCAAAAACCGATATTGGAGAACAAATATTCAAAAACCGATATTGAAAAACAAATATTGAAAAACTGATATTGAAAAACCGATATTGAATCCGATATTAGAACCGATATTCAAAAACCGATATTGAAAAACCTATATCGAAAAACTGATATTGCAAAACCGATATTGAAAAACCGATATTGAATCCGATATTAGAACCGATATTGAAAAACCGATATTGAATCCGATATTAGAACCGATATTGAAAAACCTATATTGAATCCGATATTAGAACCGATATTCAAAAACCGATATTGGAGAACAAATATTGAAAAACTGATATCGAAAAACTGATATTGAAAAACCGATATTGAAAAACCGATATTGAATCCGATATTAGAACCGATATTGAAAAACCGATATTGAATCCGATATTAGAACCGATATTCAAAAACCGATATTGGAGAACAAATATTGAAAAACTGATATTGAAAAACCTATATCGAAAAACTGATATTGCAAAACCGATATTGAAAAACCGATATTGAATCCGATATTAGAACCGATATTGAAAAACCTATATCGAAAAACTGATATTGCAAAACCGATATTGAAAAACCGATATTGAATCCGATAATAGAACCGATATTCAAAAACCGATATTGGAGAACAAATATTGAAAAACTGATATTGAAAAACCGATATTGAACCGATATTAGAACCGATATTCAAAAACCGATATTGAAAACCAAATATTGAAAAACTGATATTGAAAAACCGATATTGAAAAACCGATATTGAAAAACCTATATCGAAAAACTGATATTGAAAAACCGATATTGAAACCAATATTAGAACCGATATTGAAAAACCGATATTGAAAACCAAATATTGAAAAACTGATATCGAAAAACTGATATTGAAAAACCGATATTGAATCCGATATTAGAACCGATATTGAAAAACCGATATTGAAAGACCGATATTGAATAACAAATATTGAAAAACCGATACTGTAAAACTGATATTGAAACCGATATTAGAACCGATATTGAAAAACCGATATTGAAAAACCGGTATTGAAAAACCGATATTGAAACCGATATTAGAACCGATATTGAAAAACCGATATTGAAAAACAAATATTGAAAAACTGATATCGAAAAACTGATATTGAAAAACCGATATTGAAAAACCGATATTGAATCCGATATTAGAACCGATATTCAAAAACAAATATTGAAAAACCGATATCGAAAAACTGATATTGAATCCGATATTAGAACCGATATTCAAAAACCGATATTGGAGAACAAATATTGAAAAACTGATATTGAAAAACCGATATTGAAAAACCTATATCGAAAAACTGATATTGAAAAACCGATATTGAAACCGATATTAGAACCGATATTAGAACCGATATTGAAAAACCGATATTGAAAACCAAATATTGAAAAACTGATATCGAAAAACTGATATTGAAAAACCGATATTGAATCCGATATTAGAACCGATATTGAAAAACCCATATTGAATCCGATATTAGAACCGATATTGAAAAACCTATATTGAATCCGATATTAGAACCGATATTGAAAAACCGATATTGGAGAACAAATATTCAAAAACCGATATTGAAAAACAAATATTGAAAAACTGATATTGAAAAACCGATATTGAATCCGATATTAGAACCGATATTCAAAAACCGATATTGGAGAACAAATATTGAAAAACCGATATTGAAAAACAAATATTGAAAAACTGATATCGAAAAACTGATATTGAAAAACCGATATTGAAAAACCGATATTGAATCCGATATTAGAACCGATATTCAAAAACCGATATTGGAGAACAAATATTGAAAAACTGATATTGAAAAACCGATATTGAAAAACTGATATTGAAAAACTGATATTGCAATACCGATATTGAAAAACCGATATTGAATCCGATATTAGAACCGATATTGAAAAACCGATATTGAAAAACAAATATTGTAAAACTGATATTGAAAAACCGATATTGAAAAACTGATATTGAAAAACCGATATTGAAACCGATATTAGAACCGATATTGAAAAACCGATATTGAAAAACAATTATTGAAAAACTGATATCGAAAAACTGATATTGAAAAACCGATATTGAAAACCCGATATTGAATCCGATATTAGAACCGATATTCAAAAACCGATATTGGAGAACAAATATTGAAAAACTGATATCGAAAAACTGATATTGAAAAACCGATATTGAAAAACAGATATTGAATCCGATATTAGAACCGATATTGAAAAACCGATATTGAAAAACCGATATTGAAACCGATATTAGAACCGATATTGAAAAACAAATATTGAAAAACTGATATCGAAAAACTGATATTGAAAAACCTATATTGAATCCGATATTAGAACCGATATTGAAAAACCGATACTGAATCCGATATTAGAACCGATATTCAAAAACCGATATTGGAGAACAAATATTCAAAAACCGATATTGAAAAACAAATATTGAAAAACTGATATTGAAAAACCGATATTGAATCCGATATTAGAACCGATATTCAAAAACCGATATTGAAAAACCTATATCGAAAAACTGATATTGCAAAACCGATATTGAAAAACCGATATTGAATCCGATATTAGAACCGATATTGAAAAACCGATATTGAATCCGATATTAGAACCGATATTGAAAAACCTATATTGAATCCGATATTAGAACCGATATTCAAAAACCGATATTGGAGAACAAATATTGAAAAACTGATATCGAAAAACTGATATTGAAAAACCGATATTGAAAAACCGATATTGAATCCGATATTAGAACCGATATTGAAAAACCGATATTGAATCCGATATTAGAACCGATATTCAAAAACCGATATTGGAGAACAAATATTGAAAAACTGATATTGAAAAACCTATATCGAAAAACTGATATTGCAAAACCGATATTGAAAAACCGATATTGAATCCGATATTAGAACCGATATTGAAAAACCTATATCGAAAAACTGATATTGCAAAACCGATATTGAAAAACCGATATTGAATCCGATAATAGAACCGATATTCAAAAACCGATATTGGAGAACAAATATTGAAAAACTGATATTGAAAAACCGATATTGAACCGATATTAGAACCGATATTCAAAAACCGATATTGAAAACCAAATATTGAAAAACTGATATTGAAAAACCGATATTGAAAAACCGATATTGAAAAACCTATATCGAAAAACTGATATTGAAAAACCGATATTGAAACCAATATTAGAACCGATATTGAAAAACCGATATTGAAAACCAAATATTGAAAAACTGATATCGAAAAACTGATATTGAAAAACCGATATTGAATCCGATATTAGAACCGATATTGAAAAACCGATATTGAAAGACCGATATTGAATAACAAATATTGAAAAACCGATACTGTAAAACTGATATTGAAACCGATATTAGAACCGATATTGAAAAACCGATATTGAAAAACCGGTATTGAAAAACCGATATTGAAACCGATATTAGAACCGATATTGAAAAACCGATATTGAAAAACAAATATTGAAAAACTGATATCGAAAAACTGATATTGAAAAACCGATATTGAAAAACCGATATTGAATCCGATATTAGAACCGATATTCAAAAACAAATATTGAAAAACCGATATCGAAAAACTGATATTGAATCCGATATTAGAACCGATATTCAAAAACCGATATTGGAGAACAAATATTGAAAAACTGATATTGAAAAACCGATATTGAAAAACCTATATCGAAAAACTGATATTGAAAAACCGATATTGAAACCGATATTAGAACCGATATTAGAACCGATATTGAAAAACCGATATTGAAAACCAAATATTGAAAAACTGATATCGAAAAACTGATATTGAAAAACCGATATTGAATCCGATATTAGAACCGATATTGAAAAACCCATATTGAATCCGATATTAGAACCGATATTGAAAAACCTATATTGAATCCGATATTAGAACCGATATTGAAAAACCGATATTGGAGAACAAATATTCAAAAACCGATATTGAAAAACAAATATTGAAAAACTGATATTGAAAAACCGATATTGAATCCGATATTAGAACCGATATTCAAAAACCGATATTGGAGAACAAATATTGAAAAACCGATATTGAAAAACAAATATTGAAAAACTGATATCGAAAAACTGATATTGAAAAACCGATATTGAAAAACCGATATTGAATCCGATATTAGAACCGATATTCAAAAACCGATATTGGAGAACAAATATTGAAAAACTGATATTGAAAAACCGATATTGAAAAACTGATATTGAAAAACTGATATTGCAATACCGATATTGAAAAACCGATATTGAATCCGATATTAGAACCGATATTGAAAAACCGATATTGAAAAACAAATATTGTAAAACTGATATTGAAAAACCGATATTGAAAAACTGATATTGAAAAACCGATATTGAAACCGATATTAGAACCGATATTGAAAAACCGATATTGAAAAACAATTATTGAAAAACTGATATCGAAAAACTGATATTGAAAAACCGATATTGAAAACCCGATATTGAATCCGATATTAGAACCGATATTCAAAAACCGATATTGGAGAACAAATATTGAAAAACTGATATCGAAAAACTGATATTGAAAAACCGATATTGAAAAACAGATATTGAATCCGATATTAGAACCGATATTGAAAAACCGATATTGAATCCGATATTAGAACCGATATTGAAAAACCGATATTGAATCCGATATTAGAACCGATATTCAAAAACCGATATTGGAGAACAAATATTGAAAAACTGATATTGAAAAACCGATATTGAAAAACCGATATTGAAAAACCGATATTGAAAAACCGATATTGAAACCGATATTAGAACCGATATTGAAAACCAAATATTGAAAAACTGATATCGACAAACTGATATTGAAAAACCTATATTGAATCCGATATTAGAACCGATATTGAAAAACCGATACTGAATCCGATATTAGAACCGATATTCAAAAACCGATATTGGAGAACAAATATTCAAAAACCGATATTGAAAAACAAATATTGAAAAACTGATATTGAAAAACCGATATTGAATCCGATATTAGAACCGATATTCAAAAACCGATATTGGAGAACAAATATTGAAAAACCGATATTGAAAAACAAATATTGAAAAACTGATATCGAAAAACTGATATTGAAAAACCGATATTGAAAAACCGATATTGAATCCGATATTAGAACCGATATTCAAAAACCGATATTGGAGAACAAATATTGAAAAACTGATATTGAAAAACCGATATCGAAAAACTGATATTGAAAAACCGATATTGAAAAACCGATATTGAATCCGATATTAGAACCGATATTCAAAAACCGATATTGGAGAACAAATATTGAAAAACTGATATTGAAAAACCGATATTGAAAAACTGATATTGAAAAACCGATATTGAAACCGATATTAGAACCGATATTGAAAAACCGATATTGAAAACCAAATATTGAAAAACTGATATCGAAAAACTGATATTGAAAAACCGATATTGAATCCGATATTAGAACCGATATTGAAAAACCGATATTGAAAAACCGATATTGAATAACTAATATTGAAAAACCGATACTGAAAAACTGATATTGAAACCGATATTAGAACCGATATTGAAAAACCGATATTGAAAAACCTATATCGAAAAACTGATATTGCAAAACCGATATTGAAAAACCGATATTGAATCCGATATTAGAACCGATATTGAAAAACCTATATCGAAAAACTGATATTGCAAAACCGATATTGAAAAACCGATATTGAATCCGATAATAGAACCGATATTCAAAAACCGATATTGAAAACCAAATATTGAAAAACTGATATTGAAAAACCGATATTGAAAAACCGATATTGAAAAACCTATATCGAAAAACTGATATTGAAAAACCGATATTGAAACCAATATTAGAACCGATATTGAAAAACCGATATTGAAAACCAAATATTGAAAAACTGATATCGAAAAACTGATATTGAAAAACCGATATTGAATCCGATATTAGAACCGATATTGAAAAACCGATATTGAAAGACCGATATTGAATAACAAATATTGAAAAACCGATACTGTAAAACTGATATTGAAACCGATATTAGAACCGATATTGAAAAACCGATATTGAAAAACCGATATTGAAAAACCTATATCGAAAAACTGATATTGCAAAACCGATATTGAAAAACCGATATTGAATCCGATATTAGAACCGATATTGAAAAACCGATATTGAATCCGATATTAGAACCGATATTGAAAAACCTATATTGAATCCGATATTAGAACCGATATTCAAAAACCGATATTGGAGAACAAATATTGAAAAACTGATATCGAAAAACTGATATTGAAAAACCGATATTGAAAAACCGATATTGAATCCGATATTAGAACCGATATTGAAAAACCGATATTGAATCCGATATTAGAACCGATATTCAAAAACCGATATTGGAGAACAAATATTGAAAAACTGATATTGAAAAACCGATATTGAAAAACCGATATTGAAAAACCGATATTGAAAAACCGATATTGAAACCGATATTAG
The DNA here is from genome assembly GCF_050908995.1 of Andrena cerasifolii. Taxonomy (NCBI): domain Eukaryota; kingdom Metazoa; phylum Arthropoda; class Insecta; order Hymenoptera; family Andrenidae; genus Andrena; species Andrena cerasifolii. Next base: position 52,428 of record NW_027485020.1, read on the forward strand.
AACCGATATTGAAAAACAAATATTGAAAAACTGATATCGAAAAACTGATATTGAAAAACCGATATTGAATCCGATATTAGAACCGATATTGAAAAACCGATATTGAAAAACCGATATTGAATAACTAATATTGAAAAACCGATACTGAAAAACTGATATTGAAACCGATATTAGAACCGATATTGAAAAACCGATATTGAAAAACCTATATCGAAAAACTGATATTGCAAAACCGATATTGAAAAACCGATATTGAATCCGATATTAGAACCGATATTGAAAAACCTATATCGAAAAACTGATATTGCAAAACCGATATTGAAAAACCGATATTGAATCCGATAATAGAACCGATATTCAAAAACCGATATTGAAAACCAAATATTGAAAAACTGATATTGAAAAACCGATATTGAAAAACCGATATTGAAAAACCTATATCGAAAAACTGATATTGAAAAACCGATATTGAAACCAATATTAGAACCGATATTGAAAAACCGATATTGAAAACCAAATATTGAAAAACTGATATCGAAAAACTGATATTGAAAAACCGATATTGAATCCGATATTAGAACCGATATTGAAAAACCGATATTGAAAGACCGATATTGAATAACAAATATTGAAAAACCGATACTGTAAAACTGATATTGAAACCGATATTAGAACCGATATTGAAAAACCGATATTGAAAAACCGATATTGAAAAACCGATATTGAAAAACCTATATCGAAAAACTGATATTGCAAAACCGATATTGAAAAACCGATATTGAATCCGATATTAGAACCGATATTGAAAAACCGATATTGAATCCGATATTAGAACCGATATTGAAAAACCTATATTGAATCCGATATTAGAACCGATATTCAAAAACCGATATTGGAGAACAAATATTGAAAAACTGATATCGAAAAACTGATATTGAAAAACCGATATTGAAAAACCGATATTGAATCCGATATTAGAACCGATATTGAAAAACCGATATTGAATCCGATATTAGAACCGATATTCAAAAACCGATATTGGAGAACAAATATTGAAAAACTGATATTGAAAAACCGATATTGAAAAACCGATATTGAAAAACCGATATTGAAAAACCGATATTGAAACCGATATTAGAACCGATATTGAAAAACAAATATTGAAAAACTGATATCGAAAAACTGATATTGAAAAACCTATATTGAATCCGATATTAGAACCGATATTGAAAAACCGATACTGAATCCGATATTAGAACCGATATTCAAAAACCGATATTGGAGAACAAATATTCAAAAACCGATATTGAAAAACAAATATTGAAAAACTGATATTGAAAAACCGATATTGAATCCGATATTAGAACCGATATTCAAAAACCGATATTGAAAAACCTATATCGAAAAACTGATATTGCAAAACCGATATTGAAAAACCGATATTGAATCCGATATTAGAACCGATATTGAAAAACCGATATTGAATCCGATATTAGAACCGATATTGAAAAACCTATATTGAATCCGATATTAGAACCGCTATTCAAAAACCGATATTGGAGAACAAATATTGAAAAACTGATATCGAAAAACTGATATTGAAAAACCGATATTGAAAAACCGATATTGAATCCGATATTAGAACCGATATTGAAAAACCGATATTGAATCCGATATTAGAACCGATATTCAAAAACCGATATTGGAGAACAAATATTGAAAAACTGATATTGAAAAACCTATATCGAAAAACTGATATTGCAAAACCGATATTGAAAAACCGATATTGAATCCGATATTAGAACCGATATTGAAAAACCTATATCGAAAAACTGATATTGCAAAACCGATATTGAAAAACCGATATTGAATCCGATAATAGAACCGATATTCAAAAACCGATATTGGAGAACAAATATTGAAAAACTGATATTGAAAAACCGATATTGAACCGATATTAGAACCGATATTCAAAAACCGATATTGAAAACCAAATATTGAAAAACTGATATTGAAAAACCGATATTGAAAAACCGATATTGAAAAACCTATATCGAAAAACTGATATTGAAAAACCGATATTGAAACCAATATTAGAACCGATATTGAAAAACCGATATTGAAAACCAAATATTGAAAAACTGATATCGAAAAACTGATATTGAAAAACCGATATTGAATCCGATATTAGAACCGATATTGAAAAACCGATATTGAAAGACCGATATTGAATAACAAATATTGAAAAACCGATACTGTAAAACTGATATTGAAACCGATATTAGAACCGATATTGAAAAACCGATATTGAAAAACCTATATCGAAAAACTGATATTGCAAAACCGATATTGAAAAACCGATATTGAATCCGATATTAGAACCGATATTGAAAAACCGATATTGAAAAACCGATATTGAATAACTAATATTGAAAAACCGATACTGAAAAACTGATATTGAAACCGATATTAGAACCGATATTGAAAAACCGATATTGAAAAACCTATATCGAAAAACTGATATTGCAAAACCGATATTGAAAAACCGATATTGAATCCGATATTAGAACCGATATTGAAAAACCTATATCGAAAAACTGATATTGCAAAACCGATATTGAAAAACCGATATTGAATCCGATAATAGAACCGATATTCAAAAACCGATATTGAAAACCAAATATTGAAAAACTGATATTGCAAAACCGATATTGAAAAACCGATATTGAATCCGATATTAGAACCGATATTGAAAAACCGATATTGAATCCGATATTAGAACCGATATTGAAAAACCTATATTGAATCCGATATTAGAACCGATATTCAAAAACCGATATTGGAGAACAAATATTGAAAAACTGATATCGAAAAACTGATATTGAAAAACCGATATTGAAAAACCGATATTGAATCCGATATTAGAACCGATATTGAAAAACCGATATTGAATCCGATATTAGAACCGATATTCAAAAACCGATATTGGAGAACAAATATTGAAAAACTGATATTGAAAAACCGATATTGAAAAACCGATATTGAAAAACCGATATTGAAAAACCGATATTGAAAAACCGATATTGAAAAACCGATATTGAAACCGATATTAGAACCGATATTGAAAACCAAATATTGAAAAACTGATATCGAAAAACTGATATTGAAAAACCTATATTGAATCCGATAATAGAACCGATATTGAAAAACCGATACTGAATCCGATATTAGAACCGATATTCAAAAACCGATATTGGAGAACAAATATTCAAAAACCGATATTGAAAAACAAATATTGAAAAACTGATATTGAAAAACCGATATTGAATCCGATATTAGAACCGATATTCAAAAACCGATATTGGAGAACAAATATTGAAAAACCGATATTGAAAAACAAATATTGGAAAACTGATATCGAAAAACTGATATTGAAAAACCGATATTGAAAAACCGATATTGAATCCGATATTAGAACCGATATTCAAAAACCGATATTGGAGAACAAATATTGAAAAACTGATATTGAAAAACCGATATCGAAAAACTGATATTGAAAAACCGATATTGAAAAACCGATATTGAATCCGATATAGAACCGATATTCAAAAACCGATATTGGAGAACAAATATTGAAAAACTGATATTGAAAAACCGATATTGAAAAACTGATATTGAAAACCGATATTGAAACCGATATTAGAACCGATATTGAAAAACCGATATTGAATCCGATATTAGAACCGATATTCAAAAACCGATATTGGAGAACAAATATTGAAACACTGATATTGAAAAACCGATATTGAATCCGATATTAGAACCGATATACAAAAACCGATATTGGAGAACAAATATTGAAAAACTGATATTGAAAAACCGATATTGAAAAACCGATATCGAAAAACTGATATTGAAAAACCGATATTGAAAAACCGATATTGAATCCGATATTAGAACCGATATTCAAAAACCGATATTGGAGAACAAATATTGAAAAACTGATATTGAAAAACCGATATTGAAAAACTGATATTGAAAACCGATATTGAAACCGATATTAGAACCGATATTCAAAAACCGATATTGGAGAACAAATATTGAAAAACTGATATCGAAAAACTGATATTGAAAACCGATATTGAAAAACCGATATTGAATCCGATATTAGAACCGATATTGAAAAACCGATATTGAATCCGATATTAGAACCGATATTCAAAAACCGATATTGAAAAACCGATATTGAAAAACCGATATTGAAACCGATATTAGAACCGATATTGAAAACCAAATATTGAAAAACTGATATCGAAAAACTGATATTGAAAAACCTATATTGAATCCGATATTAGAACCGATATTGAAAAACCGATACTGAATCCGATATTAGAACCGATATTCAAAAACCGATATTGGAGAACAAATATTCAAAAACCGATATTGAAAAACAAATATTGAAAAACTGATATTGAAAAACCGATATTGAATCCGATATTAGAACCGATATTCAAAAACCGATATTGGAGAACAAATATTGAAAAACCGATATTGAAAAACAAATATTGAAAAACTGATATCGAAAAACTGATATTGAAAAACCGATATTGAAAAACCGATATTGAATCCGATATTAGAACCGATATTCAAAAACCGATATTGGAGAACAAATATTGAAAAACTGATATTGAAAAACCGATATCGAAAAACTGATATTGAAAAACCGATATTGAAAAACCGATATTGAATCCGATATTAGAACCGATATTCAAAAACCGATATTGGAGAACAAATATTGAAAAACCTGATATTGAAAAACCGATATTGAAAAACTGATATTGAAAACCGATATTGAAACCGATATTAGAACCGATATTGAAAAACCGATATTGAATCCGATATTAGAACCGATATTCAAAAACCGATATTGGAGAACAAATATTGAAACACTGATATTGAAAAACCGATATTGAATCCGATATTAGAACCGATATACAAAAACCGATATTGGAGAACAAATATTGAAAAACTGATATTGAAAAACCGATATTGAAAAACCGATATTGAAAAACCGGTATTGAAAAACCGATATTGAAACCGATATTAGAACCGATATTGAAAAACCGATATTGAAAAACAAATATTGAAAAACTGATATCGAAAAACTGATATTGAAAAACCGATATTGAAAAACCGATATTGAATCCGATATTAGAACCGATATTCAAAAACAAATATTGAAAAACCGATATCGAAAAACTGATATTGAATCCGATATTAGAACCGATATTCAAAAACCGATATTGGAGAACAAATATTGAAAAACTGATATTGAAAAACCGATATTGAACCGATATTAGAACCGATATTCAGAAACCGATATTGAAAACCAAATATTGAAAAACTGATATTGAAAAACCGATATTGAAAAACCGATATTGAAAAACCTATATCGAAAAACTGATATTGAAAAACCGATATTGAAACCGATATTAGAACCGATATTGAAAAACCGATATTGAAAAACAAATATTGAAAAACTGATATCGAAAAACTGATATTGAAAAACCGATATTGAATCCGATATTAGAACCGATATTCAAAAACCGATATTGGAGAACAAATATTGAAAAACTGATATCGAAAAACTGATATTGAAAAACCGATATTGAAAAACCGATATTGAATCCGATATTAGAACCGATATTGAAAAACCGATATTGAAACCGATATTAGAACCGATATTGAAAAACCGATATTGAAAAACCTATATCGAAAAACTGATATTGCAAAACCGATATTGAAAAACCGATATTGAATCCGATATTAGAACCGATATTGAAAAACCTATATCGAAAAACTGATATTGCAAAACCGATATTGAAAAACCGATATTGAATCCGATATTAGAACCGATATTGAAAAACCGATATTGAATCCGATATTAGAACCGATATTGAAAAACCTATATTGAATCCGATATTAGAACCGATATTCAAAAACCGATATTGGAGAACAAATATTGAAAAACTGATATCGAAAAACTGATATTGAAAAACCGATATTGAAAAACCGATATTGAATCCGATATTAGAACCGATATTGAAAAACCGATATTGAATCCGATATTAGAACCGATATTCAAAAACCGATATTGGAGAACAAATATTGAAAAACTGATATTGAAAAACCGATATTGAAAAACCGATATTGAAAAACCGATATTGAAAAACCGATATTGAAACCGATATTAGAACCGATATTGAAAAACAAATATTGAAAAACTGATATCGAAAAACTGATATTGAAAAACCTATATTGAATCCGATATTAGAACCGATATTGAAAAACCGATACTGAATCCGATATTAGAACCGATATTCAAAAACCGATATTGGAGAACAAATATTCAAAAACCGATATTGAAAAACAAATATTGAAAAACTGATATTGAAAAACCGATATTGAATCCGATATTAGAACCGATATTCAAAAACCGATATTGAAAAACCTATATCGAAAAACTGATATTGCAAAACCGATATTGAAAAACCGATATTGAATCCGATATTAGAACCGATATTGAAAAACCGATATTGAATCCGATATTAGAACCGATATTGAAAAACCTATATTGAATCCGATATTAGAACCGCTATTCAAAAACCGATATTGGAGAACAAATATTGAAAAACTGATATCGAAAAACTGATATTGAAAAACCGATATTGAAAAACCGATATTGAATCCGATATTAGAACCGATATTGAAAAACCGATATTGAATCCGATATTAGAACCGATATTCAAAAACCGATATTGGAGAACAAATATTGAAAAACTGATATTGAAAAACCTATATCGAAAAACTGATATTGCAAAACCGATATTGAAAAACCGATATTGAATCCGATATTAGAACCGATATTGAAAAACCTATATCGAAAAACTGATATTGCAAAACCGATATTGAAAAACCGATATTGAATCCGATAATAGAACCGATATTCAAAAACCGATATTGGAGAACAAATATTGAAAAACTGATATTGAAAAACCGATATTGAACCGATATTAGAACCGATATTCAAAAACCGATATTGAAAACCAAATATTGAAAAACTGATATTGAAAAACCGATATTGAAAAACCGATATTGAAAAACCTATATCGAAAAACTGATATTGAAAAACCGATATTGAAACCAATATTAGAACCGATATTGAAAAACCGATATTGAAAACCAAATATTGAAAAACTGATATCGAAAAACTGATATTGAAAAACCGATATTGAATCCGATATTAGAACCGATATTGAAAAACCGATATTGAAAGACCGATATTGAATAACAAATATTGAAAAACCGATACTGTAAAACTGATATTGAAACCGATATTAGAACCGATATTGAAAAACCGATATTGAAAAACCTATATCGAAAAACTGATATTGCAAAACCGATATTGAAAAACCGATATTGAATCCGATATTAGAACCGATATTGAAAAACCGATATTGAAAAACCGATATTGAATAACTAATATTGAAAAACCGATACTGAAAAACTGATATTGAAACCGATATTAGAACCGATATTGAAAAACCGATATTGAAAAACCTATATCGAAAAACTGATATTGCAAAACCGATATTGAATCCGATATTAGAACCGATATTGAAAAACCTATATCGAAAAACTGATATTGCAAAACCGATATTGAAAAACCGATATTGAATCCGATAATAGAACCGATATTCAAAAACCGATATTGAAAACCAAATATTGAAAAACTGATATTGAAAAACCGATATTGAAAAACCGATATTGAAAAACCTATATCGAAAAACTGATATTGAAAAACCGATATTGAAACCAATATTAGAACCGATATTGAAAAACCGATATTGAAAACCAAATATTGAAAAACTGATATCGAAAAACTGATATTGAAAAACCGATATTGAATCCGATATTAGAACCGATATTGAAAAACCGATATTGAAAGACCGATATTGAATAACAAATATTGAAAAACCGATACTGTAAAACTGATATTGAAACCGATATTAGAACCGATATTGAAAAACCGATATTGAAAAACCGATATTGAAAAACCTATATCGAAAAACTGATATTGCAAAACCGATATTGAATCCGATATTAGAACCGATATTGAAAAACCGATATTGAATCCGATATTAGAACCGATATTCAAAAACCGATATTGGAGAACAAATATTGAAAAACTGATATTGAAAAACCGATATTGAAAAACCGATATTGAAAAACCGATATTGAAATACCGATATTGAAACCGATATTAGAACCGATATTGAAAAACAAATATTGAAAAACTGATATCGAAAAACTGATATTGAAAAACCTATATTGAATCCGATATTAGAACCGATATTGAAAAACCGATACTGAATCCGATATTAGAACCGATATTCAAAAACCGATATTGGAGAACAAATATTCAAAAACCGATATTGAAAAACAAATATTGAAAAACTGATATTGAAAAACCGATATTGAATCCGATATTAGAACCGATATTCAAAAACCGATATTGAAAAACCTATATCGAAAAACTGATATTGCAAAACCGATATTGAAAAACCGATATTGAATCCGATATTAGAACCGATATTGAAAAACCGATATTGAATCCGATATTAGAACCGATATTGAAAAACCTATATTGAATCCGATATTAGAACCGATATTCAAAAACCGATATTGGAGAACAAATATTGAAAAACTGATATCGAAAAACTGATATTGAAAAACCGATATTGAAAAACCGATATTGAATCCGATATTAGAACCGATATTGAAAAACCGATATTGAATCCGATATTAGAACCGATATTCAAAAACCGATATTGGAGAACAAATATTGAAAAACTGATATTGAAAAACCTATATCGAAAAACTGATATTGCAAAACCGATATTGAAAAACCGATATTGAATCCGATAATAGAACCGATATTGAAAAACCGATATTGGAGAACAAATATTGAAAAACTGATATTGAAAAACCGATATTGAACCGATATTAGAACCGATATTCAAAAACCGATATTGAAAACCAAATATTGAAAAACTGATATTGAAAAACCGATATTGAAAAACCGATATTGAAAAACCTATATCGAAAAACTGATATTGAAAAACCGATATTGAAACCAATATTAGAACCGATATTGAAAAACCGATATTGAAAACCAAATATTGAAAAACTGATATCGAAAAACTGATATTGAAAAACCGATATTGAATCCGATATTAGAACCGATATTGAAAAACCGATATTGAAAGACCGATATTGAATAACAAATATTGAAAAACCGATACTGTAAAACTGATATTGAAACCGATATTAGAACCGATATTGAAAAACCGATATTGAAAAACCTATATCGAAAAACTGATATTGCAAAACCGATATTGAAAAACCGATATTGAATCCGATATTAGAACCGATATTGAAAAACCGATATTGAATCCGATATTAGAACCGATATTCAAAAACCGATATTGGAGAACAAATATTGAAAAACCGATATTGAAAAACAAATATTGAAAAACTGATATCGAAAAACTGATATTGAAAAACCGATATTGAAAAACCGATATTGAATCCGATATTAGAACCGATATTCAAAAACCGATATTGGAGAACAAATATTGAAAAACTGATATTGAAAAACCGATATTGAAAAACTGATATTGAAAAACTGATATTGCAATACCGATATTGAAAAACCGATATTGAATCCGATATTAGAACCGATATTGAAAAACCGATATTGAAAAACAAATATTGTAAAACTGATATTGAAAAACCGATATTGAAAAACCTATATCGAAAAACTGATATTGCAAAACCGATATTGAAAAACCGATATTGAATCCGATATTAGAACCGATATTGAAAAACCGATATTGAATCCGATATTAGAACCGATATTGAAAAACCTATATTGAATCCGATATTAGAACCGATATTCAAAAACCGATATTGGAGAACAAATATTGAAAAACTGATATCGAAAAACTGATATTGAAAAACCGATATTGAAAAACCGATATTGAATCCGATATTAGAACCGATATTGAAAAACCGATATTGAATCCGATATTAGAACCGATATTCAAAAACCGATATTGGAGAACAAATATTGAAAAACTGATATCGAAAAACTGATATTGAAAAACCGATATTGAAAAACCGATATTGAATCCGATATTGAAACCGATATTAGAACCGATATTGAAAAACAAATATTGAAAAACTGATATCGAAAAACTGATATTGAAAAACCTATATTGAATCCGATATTAGAACCGATATTGAAAAACCGATACTGAATCCGATATTAGAACCGATATTCAAAAACCGATATTGGAGAACAAATATTGAAAAACTGATATCGATAAACCGATATTGAACCGATATTAGAACCGATATTCAAAAACCGATATTGAAAACCAAATATTGCAAAACTGATATTGAAAAACCGATATTGAAAAACCGATATTGAAAAACAAGTATTGAAAAACTGATATCGAAAAACTGATATTGAAAAACCTATATCGAAAAACTGATATTGAAAAACCGATATTGAAAAACTGATATACAAAAACCGATATTGGAGAACAAATATTGAAAAACTGGTATTGAAAAACCGATATTGAAAAACCGATATTGAAAAACCGGTATTGAAAAACCGATATTGAAACCGATATTAGAACCGATATTGAAAAACCGATATTGAAAAACAAATATTGAAAAACTGATATCGAAAAACTGATATTGAAAAACCGATATTGAAAAACCGATATTGAATCCGATATTAGAACCGATATTCAAAAACCGATATTGGAGAACAAATATTGAAAAACTGATATTGAAAAACCGATATTGTACCGATATTAGAACCGATATTAGAACCGATATTGAAAACCAAATATTGAAAAACTGATATCGAAAAACTGATATTGAAAAACCTATATTGAATCCGATATTAGAACCGATATTGAAAAACCGATACTGAATCCGATATTAGAACCGATATTCAAAAACCGATATTGGAGAACAAATATTCAAAACCGATATTGAAAAACAAATATTGAAAAACTGATATTGAAAAACCGATGTTGAATCCGATATTAGAACCGATATTCAAAAACCGATATTGGAGAACAAATATTGAAAAACCGATATTGAAAAACAAATATTGAAAAACTGATATCGAAAAACTGATATTGAAAAACCGATATTGAAAAACCGATATTGAATCCGATATTAGAACCGATATTCAAAATCCGATATTGGAGAACAAATATTGAAAAACTGATATTGAAAAACCGATATCGAAAAACTGATATTGAAAAACCGATATTGAAAAACCGATATTGAATCCGATATTCAAAAACCGATATTGGAGAACAAATATTGAAAAACTGATATTGAAAAACCGATATTGAAAAACTGATATTGAAAAACCGATATTGAAACCGATATTAGAACCGATATTGAAAAACCGATATTGAATCCGATATTAGAACCGATATTCAAAAACCGATATTGGAGAACAAATATTGAAACACTGATATTGAAAAACCGATATTGAAAAACCGATATTGAAAAACCGATATTGAAAAACCGATATTGAAACCGATATTAGAACCGATATTGAAAACCAAATATTGAAAAACTGATATCGAAAAACTGATATTGAAAAACCTATATTGAATCCGATATTAGAACCGATATTGAAAAACCGATACTGAATCCGATATTAGAACCGATATTCAAAAACCGATATTGAATCCGATATTAGAACCGATATTGAAAAACCTATATTGAATCCGATATTAGAACCGATATTCAAAAACCGATATTGGAGAACAAATATTGAAAAACTGATATCGAAAATCTGATATTGAAAAACCGATATTGAAAAACCGATATTGAATCCGATATTAGAACCGATATTGAAAAACCGATATTGAATCCGATATTAGAACCGATATTCAAAAACCGATATTGGAGAACAAATATTGAAAAACTGATATTGAAAAACCGATATTGAAACCGATATTAGAACCGATATTGAAAAACAAATATTGAAAAACTGATATCGAAAAACTGATATTGAAAAACCTATATTGAATCCGATATTAGAACCGATATTGAAAAACCGATACTGAATCCGATATTAGAACCGATATTCAAAAACCGATATTGGAGAACAAATATTCAAAAACCGATATTGAAAAACAAATATTGAAAAACTGATATTGAAAAACCGATATTGAATCCGATATTAGAACCGATATTCAAAAACCGATATTGAAAAACCTATATCGAAAAACTGATATTGCAAAACCGATATTGAAAAACCGATATTGAATCCGATATTAGAACCGATATTGAAAAACCGATATTGAATCCGATATTAGAACCGATATTGAAAAACCTATATTGAATCCGATATTAGAACCGATATTCAAAAACCGATATTGGAGAACAAATATTGAAAAACTGATATCGAAAAACTGATATTGAAAAACCGATATTGAAAAACCGATATTGAATCCGATATTAGAACCGATATTGAAAAACCGATATTGAATCCGATATTAGAACCGATATTCAAAAACCGATATTGGAGAACAAATATTGAAAAACTGATATTGAAAAACCGATATTGAAAAACCGATATTGAAAAACCGATATTGAAAAACCGATATTGAAACCGATATTAGAACCGATATTGAAAACCAAATATTGAAAAACTGATATCGAAAAACTGATATTGAAAAACCTATATTGAATCCGATAATAGAACCGATATTGAAAAACCGATACTGAATCCGATATTAGAACCGATATTCAAAAACCGATATTGGAGAACAAATATTCAAAAACCGATATTGAAAAACAAATATTGAAAAACTGATATTGAAAAACCGATATTGAATCCGATATTAGAACCGATATTCAAAAACCGATATTGGAGAACAAATATTGAAAAACCGATATTGAAAAACAAATATTGGAAAACTGATATCGAAAAACTGATATTGAAAAACCGATATTGAAAAACCGATATTGAATCCGATATTAGAACCGATATTCAAAAACCGATATTGGAGAACAAATATTGAAAAACTGATATTGAAAAACCGATATCGAAAAACTGATATTGAAAAACCGATATTGAAAAACCGATATTGAATCCGATATTAGAACCGATATTCAAAAACCGATATTGGAGAACAAATATTGAAAAACTGATATTGAAAAACCGATATTGAAAAACTGATATTGAAAACCGATATTGAAACCGATATTAGAACCGATATTGAAAAACCGATATTGAATCCGATATTAGAACCGATATTCAAAAACCGATATTGGAGAACAAATATTGAAACACTGATATTGAAAAACCGATATTGAATCCGATATTAGAACCGATATAAAAAAACCGATATTGGAGAACAAATATTGAAAAACTGATATTGAAAAACCGATATTGAAAAACCGATATCGAAAAACTGATATTGAAAAACCGATATTGAAAAACCGATATTGAATCCGATATTAGAACCGATATTCAAAAACCGATATTGGAGAACAAATATTGAAAAACTGATATTGAAAAACCGATATTGAAAAACTGATATTGAAAACCGATATTGAAACCGATATTAGAACCGATATTGAAAAACCGATATTGAATCCGATATTAGAACCGATATTCAAAAACCGATATTGGAGAACAAATATTGAAACACTGATATTGAAAAACCGATATTGAATCCGATATTAGAACCGATATACAAAAACCGATATTGGAGAACAAATATTGAAAAACTGATATTGAAAAACCGATATTGAAAAACCGATATTGAAAAACCGGTATTGAAAAACCGATATTGAAACCGATATTAGAACCGATATTGAAAAACCGATATTGAAAAACAAATATTGAAAAACTGATATCGAAAAACTGATATTGAAAAACCGATATTGAAAAACCGATATTGAATCCGATATTAGAACCGATATTGAAAAACAAATATTGAAAAACCGATATCGAAAAACTGATATTGAATCCGATATTAGAACCGATATTCAAAAACCGATATTGGAGAACAAATATTGAAAAACTGATATTGAAAAACCGATATTGAACCGATATTAGAACCGATATTCAAAAACCGATATTGAAAACCAAATATTGAAAAACTGATATTGAAAAACCGATATTGAAAAACCGATATTGAAAAACCTATATCGAAAAACTGATATCGAAAAACTGATATTGCAAAACCGATATTGAAAAACCGATATTGAATCCGATATTAGAACCGATATTCAAAAACCGATATTGGAGAACAAATATTGAAAAACTGATATCGAAAAACTGATATTGAAAAACCGATATTGAAAAACCGATATTGAAACCGATATTAGAACCGATATTGAAAAACCGATATTGAAAAACAAATATTGAAAAACTGATATCGAAAAACTGATATTGAAAAACCGATATTGAAAAACCGATATTGAACCGATATTAGAACCGATATTCAAAAACCGATATTGAAAACCAAATATTGAAAAACCGATATTGAATCCGATATTAGAACCGATAATGAAAAACCGATATTGAATCCGATATTAGAACCGATATTCAAAAACCGATATTGGAGAACAAATATTGAAACACTGATATTGAAAAACCGATATTGAATCCGATATTAGAACAGATATTCAAAAACCGATGTTGGAGAACAAATATTCAAAAACCGATATTGAAAAACAAATATTGAAAAACTGATATTGAAAAACTGATATTGCAAAACCGATATTGAAAAACCGATATTGAATCCGATATTAGAACCGATATTCAAAAACCGATATTGGAGAACAAATATTGAAAAACTGATATCGAAAAACTGATATTGAAAAACCGATATTGAAAAACCGATATTGAATCCGATATTAGAACCGATATTGAAAAACCGATATTGAATCCGATATTAGAACCGATATTGAAAAACCGATATTGAATCCGATATTAGAACCGATATTCAAAAACCGATATTGGAGAACAAATATTGAAACACTGATATTGAAAAACCGATATTGAATCCGATATTAGAACAGATATTCAAAAACCGATGTTGGAGAACAAATATTCAAAAACCGATATTGAAAAACAAATATTGAAAAACTGATATTGAAAAACTGATATTGCAAAACCGATATTGAAAAACCGATATTGAATCCGATATTAGAACCGATATTGAAAAACCGATATTGAATCCGATATTAGAACCGATATTGAAAAACAAATTTTGAAAAACTGATATCGAAAAACTGATATTGAATCCGATATTAGAACCGATATTCAAAAACCGATATAGGAGAACAAATATTGAAAAACTGATATTGATAAACCGATATTGAACCGATATTAGAACCGATATTCAAAAACCGATATTGAAAACCAAATATTGCAAAACTGATATTGAAAAACCGATATTGAAAAACCGATATTGAAAAACAAGTATTGAAAAACTGATATCGAAAAACTGATATTGAAAAACCTATATCGAAAAACTGATATTGAAAAACCGATATTGAAAAACTGATATACAAAAACCGATATTGGAGAACAAATATTGAAAAACTGGTATTGAAAAACCGATATTGAAAAACCGATATTGAAAAACCGATATTGAAAAACCGGTATTGAAAAACCGATATTGAAACCGATATTAGAACCGATATTGAAAAACCGATATTGAAAAACAAATATTGAAAAACTGATATCGAAAAACTGATATTGAAAAACCGATATTGAAAAACCGATATTGAATCCGATATTAGAACCGATATTCAAAAACCGATATTGGAGAACAAATATTGAAAAACTGATATTGAAAAACCGATATTGTACCGATATTAGAACCGATATTAGAACCGATATTGAAAACCAAATATTGAAAAACTGATATCGAAAAACTGATATTGAAAAACCTATATTGAATCCGATATTAGAACCGATATTGAAAAACCGATACTGAATCCGATATTAGAACCGATATTCAAAAACCGATATTGGAGAACAAATATTCAAAACCGATATTGAAAAACAAATATTGAAAAACTGATATTGAAAAACCGATGTTGAATCCGATATTAGAACCGATATTCAAAAACCGATATTGGAGAACAAATATTGAAAAACCGATATTGAAAAACAAATATTGAAAAACTGATATCGAAAAACTGATATTGAAAAACCGATATTGAAAAACCGATATTGAATCCGATATTAGAACCGATATTCAAAATCCGATATTGGAGAACAAATATTGAAAAACTGATATTGAAAAACCGATATCGAAAAACTGATATTGAAAAACCGATATTGAAAAACCGATATTGAATCCGATATTAGAACCGATATTCAAAAACCGATATTGGAGAACAAATATTGAAAAACTGATATTGAAAAACCGATATTGAAAAACTGATATTGAAAAACCGATATTGAAACCGATATTAGAACCGATATTGAAAAACCGATATTGAAAAACAAATATTGAAAAACTGATATCGAAAAACTGATATTGAAAAACCGATATTGAAAAACCGATATTGAACCGATATTAGAACCGATATTCAAAAACCGATATTGAAAACCAAATATTGAAAAACCGATATTGAATCCGATATTAGAACCGATAATGAAAAACCGATATTGAATCCGATATTAGAACCGATATTCAAAAACCGATATTGGAGAACAAATATTGAAACACTGATATTGAAAAACCGATATTGAATCCGATATTAGAACAGATATTCAAAAACCGATGTTGGAGAACAAATATTCAAAAACCGATATTGAAAAACAAATATTGAAAAACTGATATTGAAAAACTGATATTGCAAAACCGATATTGAAAAACCGATATTGAATCCGATATTAGAACCGATATTCAAAAACCGATATTGGAGAACAAATATTGAAAAACTGATATCGAAAAACTGATATTGAAAAACCGATATTGAAAAACCGATATTGAATCCGATATTAGAACCGATATTGAAAAACCGATATTGAATCCGATATTAGAACCGATATTGAAAAACCGATATTGAATCCGATATTAGAACCGATATTCAAAAACCGATATTGGAGAACAAATATTGAAACACTGATATTGAAAAACCGATATTGAATCCGATATTAGAACAGATATTCAAAAACCGATGTTGGAGAACAAATATTCAAAAACCGATATTGAAAAACAAATATTGAAAAACTGATATTGAAAAACTGATATTGCAAAACCGATATTGAAAAACCGATATTGAATCCGATATTAGAACCGATATTGAAAAACCGATATTGAATCCGATATTAGAA
>NW_027485021.1:0-47500 GCF_050908995.1 Andrena cerasifolii
GTCCTCGCTCGTCCTCGTCTCGTCGTCCTCGTCCTCGTCCTCGTCGTCCTCGTCCTCGTCCTCGTCGTCCTCGTCCTCGTCCTCGTCGTCCTCGTCCTCGTCCTCGTCGTCCTCGTCCTCGTCCTCGTCGTCCTCGTCCTCGTCCTCGTCGTCCTCGTCCTCGTCCTCGTCGTCCTCGTCCTCGTCCTCGTCGTCCTCGTCCTCGTCCTCGTCGTCCTCGTCCTCGTCGTCCTCGTCCTCGTCCTCGTCGTCCTCGTCCTCGTCCTCGTCGTCCTCGTCCTCGTCCTCGTCGTCCT
The DNA here is from genome assembly GCF_050908995.1 of Andrena cerasifolii. Classification (NCBI taxonomy): domain Eukaryota; kingdom Metazoa; phylum Arthropoda; class Insecta; order Hymenoptera; family Andrenidae; genus Andrena; species Andrena cerasifolii. The sequence goes on from NW_027485021.1 coordinate 297, forward strand.
CGTCCTCGTCCTCGTCGTCCTCGTCCTCGTCCTCGTCGTCCTCGTCCTCGTCCTCGTCGTCCTCGTCCTCGTCCTCGTCGTCCTCGTCCTCGTCCTCGTCGTCCTCGTCCTCGTCCTCGTCGTCCTCGTCCTCGTCCTCGTCCTCGTCGTCCTCGTCCTCGTCCTCGTCGTCCTCGTCCTCGTCCTCGTCGTCCTCGTCCTCGTCCTCGTCGTCCTCGTCCTCGTCCTCGTCGTCCTCGTCCTCGTCCTCGTCCTCGTCGTTCTCGTCCTCGTCCTCGTCCTCGTCGTCCTAGTCCTCGTCCTCGTCGACCTAGTCGTCCTCGTCATCGTCGTCCTCGTCCTCGTCATCCTCGTCATCCTCGTCCTCGTCCTCGTCGTCCTCCTCGTCCTCGTCCTCGTCGTCCTCGTCCTCGTCGTCCTCCTCGTCCTCGTCCTCCTCGTCCTCGTCCTCGTCGTCCTCCTCGTCCTCGTCCTCGTCGTCCTCCTCGTCGTCCTCCTCGTCCTCGTCGTCCTCCTCGTCCTCGTCGTCCTCCTCGTCGTCCTCCTCGTCCTCGTCGTCCTCGTCCTCGTCCTCGTCGTCTTCGTCCTCGTCGTCCTCGTCCTCGTCGTCTTCGTCTTCGTCTTCGTCCTCGTCGTCCTCGTCCTCCTCGTCCGTCGTCCTCGTCCTCGTCGTCCTCCTCGTCCTCGTCCTCGTCGTCCTCCTCGTCCTCGGTCCTCGTCGTCCTCGTCGTCCTCGTCGTCCTCCTCGTCCTCGTCCTCGTCGTCCTCTGTCCTCGTCTCGTCGTCCTCCGTCCTCGTCCTCCTCGTCCTCTTCGTCCTCCTCGTCCTCGTCCTCGTCTCCTCGTCGTCCTCCTCGTCCTCGTCCTCGTCGTCCTCCTCGTCCCGTCCTCCTCGTCGTCGTCCTCGTCTCGTCCTCCTCGTCCTCGTCGTCTCGTCCTCGTCCCTCGTCCTCGTCCTCTCGTCCTCGTCCTCGTCCTCGTCCTCGTCCTCGTCCTCGTCCTCGTCCTCGTCCTCGTCCTCGTCCTCGTCCTCGTCCTCGTCCTCGTCCTCGTCCTCGTCCTCGTCCTCGTCCTCGTCCTCGTCCTCGTCCTCGTCCTCGTCCTCGTCTCGTCCTCGTCCTCGTCCTCGTCCTCGTCCTCGTCCTCGTCCTCGTCCTCGTCCTCGTCCTCGTCCTCGTCCTCGTCCTCGTCCTCGTCCTCGTCCTCGTCCTCGTCCTCGTCCTCGTCCTCGTCCTCGTCCTCGTCCTCGTCCTCGTCCTCGTCCTCGTCCTCGTCCTCGTCCTCGTCCTCGTCCTCGTCCTCGTCCTCGTCCTCGTCCTCGTCCTCGTCCTCGTCCTCGTCCTCGTCCTCGTCCTCGTCCTCGTCCTCGTCCTCGTCCTCGTCCTCGTCCTCGTCCTCGTCCTCGTCCTCGTCCTCGTCCTCGTCCTAGTCGTCGTCCTCGTCCTCGTCCTAGTCGTCGTCCTCGTCCTCGTCCTAGTCGTCGTCCTCGTCCTCGTCCTCGTCCTAGTCGTCGTCCTCGTCCTCGTCCTCGTCCTAGTCGTCGTCCTCGTCCTCGTCCTAGTCGTCGTCCTCGTCCTCGTCCTCGTCCTAGTCGTCGTCCTCGTCCTCGTCCTAGTCGTCGTCCTCGTCCTCGTCCTCGTCCTAGTCGTCGTCCTCGTCCTCGTCGTCCTCGTCGTGCTCGTCCTCGTCCTCGTCGTCCTCGTCGTCCTCGTCATCCTCGTCGTCCTCGTCGTCCTCGTCACTCGTCTCCGTCGTCCTCGTCCTCGTCCTCGTCGTCCTCGTCTCGTCCTCGTCCTCGTCCTCGTCCTCGTCCTCGTCCTCGTCGTCCTCGTCCTCGTCCTCGTCGTCCTCGTCCTCGTCCTCGCTCCTCGTCGTCCTCGTCCTCGTCCTCGTCGTCCTCGTCCTCGTCCTCGTCGTCCTCGTCCTCGTCCTCGTCGTCCTCGTCCTCGTCCTCGTCCTCGTCCTCGTCCTCGTCCTCGTCCTCGTCCTCGTCCTCGTCCTCGTCCTCGTCCTCGTCCTCGTCCTCGTCCTCGCCTCGTCGTCGTCGTCCTCATCCTCGTCGTCGTCGTCCTCATCCTCGTCCTCGTCGTCCTCGTCCTCGTCGTCCTCGTTGTCCTCGTCGACCTAGTCGTCCTCCTCGTCCTCGTCCACGTCCTCTTCGTCCTCTTCGTCGTCTTCGTCCTCTTCGTCCTCTTCGTCCTCTTCGTCCTCTTCGTCCTCTTCGTCCTCTTCGTCCTCGTCCTCTTCGTCCTCTTCGTCCTCTTCGTCCTCTTCGTCCTCTTCGTCCTCGTCCTCGTCCTCGTCCTCGTCGTCCTCGTCCTCGTCCTCGTCCTCGTCGTCCTCGTCCTCGTCCTCGTCCTCGTCCTCGTCCTCGTCGTCCTCGTCCTCGTCCTCGTCCTCGTCCTCGTCGTCCTCGTCCTCGTCGTCCTCGTCTTCGTCCTCGTCGTCCTCGTCTTCGTCCTCGTCGTCCTCGTCGACCTAGTCGTCCTCCTCGTCCTCTTCGTCCTCGTCCTCGTCCTCGTCTTCGTCCTCGTCGTCCTCGTCGACCTAGTCGTCCTCCTCGTCCTCTTCGTCCTCTTCGTCCTCGTCGACCTAGTCGTCCTCCTCGTCCTCGTCGACCTAGTCGTCCTCATCCTCGTCGTCCTCCTCGTCCTCGTCCTCGTCCTCGTCCTCGTCCTCGTCGTCCTCGTCCTCGTCCTCGTCGTCCTCGTCCTCGTCCTCGTCGTCCTCGTCCTCGTCCTCGTCGACCTAGTCGTCCTCGTCATCGTCGTCCTCGTCCTCGTCATCCTCGTCATCCTCGTCCTCGTCGACCTAGTCGTCCTCCTCGTCCTCGTCCTCGTCCTCGTCCTCGTCCTCGTCCTCGTCGTCCTCGTCCTCGTCCTCGTCCTCGTCCTCGTCCTCGTCGTCCTCGTCCTCGTCCTCGTCGTCCTCGTCCTCGTCCTCTTCCTCGTCGTCCTCGTCCTCGTCCTCGTCGTCCTCGTCCTCGTCCTCGTCCTCGTCCTCGTCCTCGTCGTCCTCGTCCTCGTCCTCGTCGTCCTCGTCCTCGTCCTCGTCGTCCTCGTCCTCGTCCTCGTCGTCCTCGTCCTCGTCCTCGTCGTCCTCGTCCTCGTCCTCGTCGTCCTCGTCCTCGTCCTCGTCGTCCTCGTCCTCGTCCTCGTCGTCCTCGTCCTCGTCCGTCGTCCTCGTCCTCGTCCTCGTCGTCCTCGTCCTCGTCGTCCTCGTCCTCGTCCTCGTCGTCCTCGTCCTCGTCCTCGTCGTCCTCGTCCTCGTCCTCGTCCTCGTCGTCCTCGTCCTCGTCCTCGTCGTCCTCGTCCTCGTCCTCGTCGTCCTCGTCCTCGTCCTCGTCGTCCTCGTCCTCGTCCTCGTCGTCCTCGTCCTCGTCCTCGTCGTCCTCGTCCTCGTCCTCGTCGTCCTCGTCCTCGTCCTCGTCGTCCTCGTCCTCGTCCTCGTCGTCCTCGTCCTCGTCCTCGTCGTCCTCGTCCTCGTCCTCGTCGTCCTCGTCCTCGTCCTCGTCGTGCTGTCCTCGTCCTCGTCCTCGTCCGTTCTCGTCCTCGTCCTCGTCCTCGTCGTCCTAGTCCTCGTCCTCGTCGACCTAGTCGTCCTCGTCATCGTCGTCCTCGTCCTCGTCATCCTCGTCATCCTCGTCCTCGTCCTCGTCGTCCTCCTCGTCCTCGTCCTCGTCGTCCTCGTCCTCGTCGTCCTCCTCGTCCTCGTCCTCGTCGTCCTCGTCCTCGTCGTCCTCCTCGTCCTCGTCCTCCTCGTCCTCGTCCTCGTCGTCCTCACTCGTCCTCGTCCTCGTCGTCCTCCTCGTCGTCCTCCTCGTCCTCGTCGTCCTCCTCGTCCTCGTCGTCCTCCTCGTCGTCCTCCTCGTCCTCGTCGTCCTCGTCCTCGTCCTCGTCGTCTTCGTCTTCGTCCTCGTCGTCCTCGTCCTCGTCGTCTTCGTCTTCGTCCTCGTCGTCCTCGTCCTCGTCCTCGTCGTCCTCGTCCTCGTCGTCCTCCTCGTCCTCGTCCTCGTCGTCCTCCTCGTCCTCGTCCTCGTCGTCCTCCTCGTCCTCGTCCTCCTCGTCCTCGTCCTCGTCGTCCTCCTCGTCCTCGTCCTCGTCGTCCTCCTCGTCCTCGTCCTCCTCGTCCTCGTCCTCGTCGTCCTCCTCGTCCTCGTCCTCGTCGTCCTCCTCGTCCTCGTCCTCGTCGTCCTCCTCGTCCTCGTCCTCGTCGTCCTCCTCGTCGTCCTCCTCGTCCTCGTCGTCCTCCTCGTCCTCGTCGTCCTCCTCGTCGTCCTCCTCGTCCTCGTCGTCCTCCTCGTCCTCGTCGTCCTCGTCCTCGTCCTCGTCCTCGTCCTCGTCCTCGTCCTCGTCCTCGTCCTCGTCCTCGTCCTCGTCCTCGTCCTCGTCCTCGTCCTCGTCCTCGTCCTCGTCCTCGTCCTCGTCCTCGTCCTCGTCCTCGTCCTCGTCCTCGTCCTCGTCCTCGTCCTCGTCCTCGTCCTCGTCCTCGTCCTCGTCCTCGTCCTCGTCCTCGTCCTCGTCCTCGTCCTCGTCCTCGTCCTCGTCCTCGTCCTCGTCCTCGTCCTCGTCCTCGTCCTCGTCCTCGTCCTCGTCCTCGTCCTCGTCCTCGTCCTCGTCCTCGTCCTCGTCCTCGTCCTCGTCCTCGTCCTCGTCCTCGTCCTCGTCCTCGTCCTCGTCCTCGTCCTCGTCCTCGTCCTCGTCCTCGTCCTCGTCCTCGTCCTCGTCCTCGTCCTCGTCCTCGTCCTCGTCCTCGTCCTCGTCCTCGTCCTCGTCCTCGTCCTCGTCCTCGTCCTCGTCCTCGTCCTCGTCCTCGTCCTCGTCCTAGTCGTCGTCCTCGTCCTCGTCCTAGTCGTCGTCCTCGTCCTCGTCCTCGTCCTAGTCGTCGTCCTCGTCCTCGTCCTAGTCGTCGTCCTCGTCCTCGTCCTCGTCCTAGTCGTCGTCCTCGTCCTCGTCCTCGTCCTAGTCGTCGTCCTCGTCCTCGTCCTAGTCGTCGTCCTCGTCCTCGTCCTCGTCCTAGTCGTCCTCCTCGTCCTCGTCCTCGTCGTCCTCCTCGTCCTCGTCCTCGTCGTCCTCGTCCTCGTCGTCCTCCTCGTCCTCGTCCTCCTCGTCCTCGTCCTCGTCGTCCTCCTCGTCCTCGTCCTCGTCGTCCTCCTCGTCGTCCTCCTCGTCCTCGTCGTCCTCCTCGTCCTCGTCGTCCTCCTCGTCGTCCTCCTCGTCCTCGTCGTCCTCCTCGTCCTCCTCGTCCTCGTCGTCCTCGTCCTCGTCGTCCTCGTCCTCGTCGTCCTCGTCCTCGTCGTCCTCGTCCTCGTCGTCCTCGTCCTCGTCGTCCTCGTCCTCGTCCTAGTCGTCGTCCTCGTCCTCGTCCTAGTCGTCGTCCTCGTCCTCGTCCTCGTCCTAGTCGTCGTCCTCGTCCTCGTCCTCGTCCTAGTCGTCGTCCTCGTCCTCGTCCTCGTCCTAGTCGTCGTCCTCGTCCTCGTCCTAGTCGTCGTCCTCGTCCTCGTCCTCGTCCTAGTCGTCGTCCTCGTCCTCGTCGTCCTCGTCGTGCTCGTCCTCGTCCTCGTCGTCCTCGTCGTCCTCGTCATCCTCGTCGTCCTCGTCGTCCTCGTCCTCGTCCTCGTCGTCCTCGTCCTCGTCCTCGTCCTCGTCCTCGTCCTCGTCCTCGTCCTCGTCCTCGTCCTCGTCCTCGTCCTCGTCCTCGTCCTCGTCCTCGTCGTCCTCGTCCTCGTCCTCGTCCTCGTCCTCGTCCTCGTCCTCGTCCTCGTCCTCGTCCTCGTCCTCGTCCTCGTCCTCGTCCTCGTCCTCGTCCTCGTCGTCCTCGTCCTCGTCCTCGTCCTCGTACTCGTCCTCGTCCTCGTCCTCGTCCTCGTCCTCATCCTCGTCGTCCTCGTCCTCGTCGTCCTCGTCCTCGTCCTCATCCTCGTCGTCCTCGTCCTCGTCGTCCTCGTCCTCGTCCTCGTCGTCCTCCTCGTCCTCGTCCTCGTCGTCCTCCTCGTCCTCGTCCTCGTCGTCCTCCTCGTCCTCGTCCTCGTCCTCGTCCTCGTCCTCGTCCTCGTCCTCGTTCTCGTCCTCGTCCTCGTCGTCCTCCTCGTCCTCGTCCTCGTCGTCCTCCTCGTCCTCGTCCTCGTCGTCCTCCTCGTCCTCGTCCTCCTCGTCCTCGTCCTCCTCGTCCTCGTCCTCGTCGTCCTCCTCGCCCTCGTCCTCGTCGTCCTCCTCGTCCTCGTCCTCCTCGTCCTCGTCCTCCTCGTCCTCGTCCTCGTCGTCCTCCTCGTCCTCGTCCTCGTCCTCGTCGTCCTCGTCGTCCTCGTCCTCGTCCTCGTCGTCCTCGTCGTCCTCGTCCTCGTCCTCGTCGTCCTCGTCCTCGTCCTCGTCGTTCTCGTCCTCGTCCTCGTCCTCGTCGTCCTAGTCCTCGTCCTCGTCGACCTAGTCGTCCTCGTCATCGTCGTCCTCGTCCTCGTCATCCTCGTCATCCTCGTCCTCGTCGACCTAGTCGTCCTCCTCGTCCTCGTCCTCGTCCTCGTCCTCGTCCTCGTCCTCGTCGTCCTCGTCCTCGTCCTCGTCCTCGTCCTCGTCCTCGTCGTCCTCGTCCTCGTCCTCGTCCTCGTCGTCCTCGTCCTCGTCCTCTTCCTCGTCGTCCTCGTCCTCGTCCTCGTCGTCCTCGTCCTCGTCCTCGTCCTCGTCGTCCTCGTCCTCGTCCTCGTCGTCCTCGTCCTCGTCCTCGTCGTCCTCGTCCTCGTCCTCGTCGTCCTCGTCCTCGTCCTCGTCGTCCTCGTCCTCGTCCTCGTCGTCCTCGTCCTCGTCCTCGTCGTCCTCGTCCTCGTCCTCGTCGTCCTCGTCCTCGTCCTCGTCGTCCTCGTCCTCGTCCTCGTCGTCCTCGTCCTCGTCGTCCTCGTCCTCGTCCTCGTCGTCCTCGTCCTCGTCCTCGTCGTCCTCGTCCTCGTCCTCGTCGTCCTCGTCCTCGTCCTCGTCGTCCTCGTCCTCGTCCTCGTCGTCCTCGTCCTCGTCCTCGTCGTCCTCGTCCTCGTCCTCGTCGTCCTCGTCCTCGTCCTCGTCGTCCTCGTCCTCGTCCTCGTCGTCCTCGTCCTCGTCCTCGTCCTCGTCGTCCTCGTCCTCGTCCTCGTCGTCCTCGTCCTCGTCCTCGTCGTCCTCGTCCTCGTCCTCGTCGTCCTCGTCCTCGTCCTCGTCGTCCTCGTCCTCGTCCTCGTCCTCGTCGTTCTCGTCCTCGTCCTCGTCCTCGTCGTCCTAGTCCTCGTCCTCGTCGACCTAGTCGTCCTCGTCATCGTCGTCCTCGTCCTCGTCATCCTCGTCATCCTCGTCCTCGTCCTCGTCGTCCTCCTCGTCCTCGTCCTCGTCGTCCTCGTCCTCGTCGTCCTCCTCGTCCTCGTCCTCCTCGTCCTCGTCCTCGTCGTCCTCCTCGTCCTCGTCCTCGTCGTCCTCCTCGTCGTCCTCCTCGTCCTCGTCGTCCTCCTCGTCCTCGTCGTCCTCCTCGTCGTCCTCCTCGTCCTCGTCGTCCTCGTCCTCGTCCTCGTCGTCTTCGTCTTCGTCCTCGTCGTCCTCGTCCTCGTCGTCTTCGTCTTCGTCTTCGTCCTCGTCGTCCTCGTCCTCGTCCTCGTCGTCCTCGTCCTCGTCGTCCTCCTCGTCCTCGTCCTCGTCGTCCTCCTCGTCCTCGTCCTCGTCGTCCTCCTCGTCCTCGTCCTCGTCGTCCTCCTCGTCCTCGTCCTCGTCGTCCTCCTCGTCCTCGTCCTCGTCGTCCTCCTCGTCCTCGTCCTCCTCGTCCTCGTCCTCGTCGTCCTCCTCGTCCTCGTCCTCGTCGTCCTCCTCGTCGTCCTCCTCGTCCTCGTCGTCCTCGTCGTCCTCCTCGTCCTCGTCGTCCTCCTCGTCGTCCTCCTCGTCCTCGTCGTCCTCCTCGTCCTCGTCGTCCTCGTCCTCGTCCTCGTCCTCGTCCTCGTCCTCGTCCTCGTCCTCGTCCTCGTCCTCGTCCTCGTCCTCGTCCTCGTCCTCGTCCTCGTCCTCGTCCTCGTCCTCGTCCTCGTCCTCGTCCTCGTCCTCGTCCTCGTCCTCGTCCTCGTCCTCGTCCTCGTCCTCGTCCTCGTCCTCGTCCTCGTCCTCGTCCTCGTCCTCGTCCTCGTCCTCGTCCTCGTCCTCGTCCTCGTCCTCGTCCTCGTCCTCGTCCTCGTCCTCGTCCTCGTCCTCGTCCTCGTCCTCGTCCTCGTCCTCGTCCTCGTCCTCGTCCTCGTCCTCGTCCTCGTCCTCGTCCTCGTCCTCGTCCTCGTCCTCGTCCTCGTCCTCGTCCTAGTCGTCGTCCTCGTCCTCGTCCTAGTCGTCGTCCTCGTCCTCGTCCTAGTCGTCGTCCTCGTCCTCGTCCTCGTCCTAGTCGTCGTCCTCGTCCTCGTCCTCGTCCTAGTCGTCGTCCTCGTCCTCGTCCTAGTCGTCGTCCTCGTCCTCGTCCTCGTCCTAGTCGTCGTCCTCGTCCTCGTCCTAGTCGTCGTCCTCGTCCTCGTCCTCGTCCTAGTCGTCGTCCTCGTCCTCGTCGTCCTCGTCGTGCTCGTCCTCGTCCTCGTCGTCCTCGTCGTCCTCGTCATCCTCGTCGTCCTCGTCGTCCTCGTCATCCTCGTCGTCCTCGTCGTCCTCGTCCTCGTCCTCGTCGTCCTCGTCCTCGTCCTCGTCCTCGTCCTCGTCCTCGTCCTCGTCCTCGTCGTCCTCGTCCTCGTCCTCGTCGTCCTCGTCCTCGTCCTCGTCCTCGTCGTCCTCGTCCTCGTCCTCGTCGTCCTCGTCCTCGTCCTCGTCGTCCTCGTCCTCGTCCTCGTCCTCGTCCTCGTCCTCGTCCTCGTCCTCGTCCTCGTCGTCGTCGTCCTCATCCTCGTCGTCGTCGTCCTCATCCTCGTCCTCGTCGTCCTCGTCCTCGTCGTCCTCGTTGTCCTCGTCGACCTAGTCGTCCTCCTCGTCCTCGTCCACGTCCTCTTCGTCCTCTTCGTCGTCTTCGTCCTCTTCGTCCTCTTCGTCCTCTTCGTCCTCTTCGTCCTCTTCGTCCTCTTCGTCCTCTTCGTCCTCTTCGTCCTCTTCGTCCTCTTCGTCCTCTTCGTCCTCTTCGTCCTCGTCCTCGTCCTCGTCCTCGTCGTCCTCGTCCTCGTCCTCGTCCTCGTCGTCCTCGTCCTCGTCCTCGTCCTCGTCCTCGTCCTCGTCGTCCTCGTCCTCGTCCTCGTCCTCGTCCTCGTCGTCCTCGTCCTCGTCGTCCTCGTCTTCGTCCTCGTCGTCCTCGTCTTCGTCCTCGTCGTCCTCGTCGACCTAGTCGTCCTCCTCGTCCTCTTCGTCCTCGTCCTCGTCCTCGTCCTCGTCCTCGTCCTCGTCGTCCTCGTCCTCGTCCTCGTCCTCGTCGTCCTCGTCCTCGTCCTCGTCGTCCTCGTCTTCGTCCTCGTCGTCCTCGTCTTCGTCCTCGTCGTCCTCGTCGACCTAGTCGTCCTCCTCGTCCTCTTCGTCCTCTTCGTCCTCGTCGACCTAGTCGTCCTCCTCGTCCTCGTCGACCTAGTCGTCCTCATCCTCGTCGTCCTCCTCGTCCTCGTCCTCGTCCTCGTCCTCGTCCTCGTCGTCCTCGTCCTCGTCCTCGTCGTCCTCGTCCTCGTCCTCGTCGTCCTCGTCCTCGTCCTCGTCGTCCTCGTCCTCGTCCTCGTCGACCTAGTCGTCCTCGTCATCGTCGTCCTCGTCCTCGTCATCCTCGTCATCCTCGTCCTCGTCGACCTAGTCGTCCTCCTCGTCCTCGTCCTCGTCCTCGTCCTCGTCCTCGTCCTCGTCGTCCTCGTCCTCGTCCTCGTCCTCGTCCTCGTCGTCCTCGTCCTCGTCCTCGTCGTCCTCGTCCTCGTCCTCTTCCTCGTCGTCCTCGTCCTCGTCCTCGTCGTCCTCGTCCTCGTCCTCGTCCTCGTCCTCGTCCTCGTCGTCCTCGTCCTCGTCCTCGTCGTCCTCGTCCTCGTCCTCGTCGTCCTCGTCCTCGTCCTCGTCGTCCTCGTCCTCGTCCTCGTCGTCCTCGTCCTCGTCCTCGTCGTCCTCGTCCTCGTCCTCGTCGTCCTCGTCCTCGTCCTCGTCGTCCTCGTCCTCGTCCTCGTCGTCCTCGTCCTCGTCCTCGTCGTCCTCGTCCTCGTCGTCCTCGTCCTCGTCCTCGTCGTCCTCGTCCTCGTCCTCGTCCTCGTCGTCCTCGTCCTCGTCCTCGTCGTCCTCGTCCTCGTCCTCGTCGTCCTCGTCCTCGTCCTCGTCGTCCTCGTCCTCGTCCTCGTCGTCCTCGTCCTCGTCCTCGTCGTCCTCGTCCTCGTCCTCGTCGTCCTCGTCCTCGTCCTCGTCGTCCTCGTCCTCGTCCTCGTCGTCCTCGTCCTCGTCCTCGTCGTCCTCGTCCTCGTCCTCGTCGTCCTCGTCCTCGTCCTCGTCGTCCTCGTCCTCGTCCTCGTCCTCGTCGTTCTCGTCCTCGTCCTCGTCCTCGTCGTCCTAGTCCTCGTCCTCGTCGACCTAGTCGTCCTCGTCATCGTCGTCCTCGTCCTCGTCATCCTCGTCATCCTCGTCCTCGTCCTCGTCGTCCTCCTCGTCCTCGTCCTCGTCGTCCTCGTCCTCGTCGTCCTCCTCGTCCTCGTCCTCGTCGTCCTCGTCCTCGTCGTCCTCCTCGTCCTCGTCCTCCTCGTCCTCGTCCTCGTCGTCCTCCTCGTCCTCGTCCTCGTCGTCCTCCTCGTCGTCCTCCTCGTCCTCGTCGTCCTCCTCGTCCTCGTCGTCCTCCTCGTCGTCCTCCTCGTCCTCGTCGTCCTCGTCCTCGTCCTCGTCGTCTTCGTCTTCGTCCTCGTCGTCCTCGTCCTCGTCGTCTTCGTCTTCGTCCTCGTCGTCCTCGTCCTCGTCCTCGTCGTCCTCGTCCTCGTCGTCCTCCTCGTCCTCGTCCTCGTCGTCCTCCTCGTCCTCGTCCTCGTCGTCCTCCTCGTCCTCGTCCTCCTCGTCCTCGTCCTCGTCGTCCTCCTCGTCCTCGTCCTCGTCGTCCTCCTCGTCCTCGTCCTCCTCGTCCTCGTCCTCGTCGTCCTCCTCGTCCTCGTCCTCGTCGTCCTCCTCGTCCTCGTCCTCGTCGTCCTCCTCGTCCTCGTCCTCGTCGTCCTCCTCGTCCTCGTCCTCGTCGTCCTCCTCGTCGTCCTCCTCGTCCTCGTCGTCCTCCTCGTCCTCGTCGTCCTCCTCGTCGTCCTCCTCGTCCTCGTCGTCCTCCTCGTCCTCGTCGTCCTCGTCCTCGTCCTCGTCCTCGTCCTCGTCCTCGTCCTCGTCCTCGTCCTCGTCCTCGTCCTCGTCCTCGTCCTCGTCCTCGTCCTCGTCCTCGTCCTCGTCCTCGTCCTCGTCCTCGTCCTCGTCCTCGTCCTCGTCCTCGTCCTCGTCCTCGTCCTCGTCCTCGTCCTCGTCCTCGTCCTCGTCCTCGTCCTCGTCCTCGTCCTCGTCCTCGTCCTCGTCCTCGTCCTCGTCCTCGTCCTCGTCCTCGTCCTCGTCCTCGTCCTCGTCCTCGTCCTCGTCCTCGTCCTCGTCCTAGTCGTCGTCCTCGTCCTCGTCCTAGTCGTCGTCCTCGTCCTCGTCCTCGTCCTAGTCGTCGTCCTCGTCCTCGTCCTAGTCGTCGTCCTCGTCCTCGTCCTCGTCCTAGTCGTCGTCCTCGTCCTCGTCCTCGTCCTAGTCGTCGTCCTCGTCCTCGTCCTAGTCGTCGTCCTCGTCCTCGTCCTCGTCCTAGTCGTCGTCCTCGTCCTCGTCGTCCTCGTCGTCCTCGTCCTCGTCCTCGTCGTCCTCGTCCTCGTCCTCGTCCTCGTCCTCGTCCTCGTCCTCGTCCTCGTCGTCCTCGTCCTCGTCCTCGTCGTCCTCGTCCTCGTCCTCGTCCTCGTCGTCCTCGTCCTCGTCCTCGTCGTCCTCGTCCTCGTCCTCGTCCTCGTCCTCGTCCTCGTCCTCGTCCTCGTCCTCGTCCTCGTCCTCGTCCTCGTCCTCGTCGTCGTCGTCCTCATCCTCGTCGTCGTCGTCCTCATCCTCGTCCTCGTCGTCCTCGTCCTCGTCGTCCTCGTTGTCCTCGTCGACCTAGTCGTCCTCCTCGTCCTCGTCCACGTCCTCTTCGTCCTCTTCGTCGTCTTCGTCCTCTTCGTCCTCTTCGTCCTCTTCGTCCTCTTCGTCCTCTTCGTCCTCTTCGTCCTCTTCGTCCTCTTCGTCCTCTTCGTCCTCTTCGTCCTCTTCGTCCTCTTCGTCCTCGTCCTCGTCCTCGTCCTCGTCGTCCTCGTCCTCGTCCTCGTCCTCGTCGTCCTCGTCCTCGTCCTCGTCCTCGTCCTCGTCCTCGTCGTCCTCGTCCTCGTCCTCGTCCTCGTCGTCCTCGTCCTCGTCGTCCTCGTCTTCGTCCTCGTCGTCCTCGTCTTCGTCCTCGTCGTCCTCGTCGACCTAGTCGTCCTCCTCGTCCTCTTCGTCCTCGTCCTCGTCCTCGTCCTCGTCCTCGTCCTCGTCCTCGTCGTCCTCGTCCTCGTCCTCGTCGTCCTCGTCCTCGTCCTCGTCGTCCTCGTCTTCGTCCTCGTCGTCCTCGTCTTCGTCCTCGTCGTCCTCGTCGACCTAGTCGTCCTCCTCGTCCTCTTCGTCCTCTTCGTCCTCGTCGACCTAGTCGTCCTCCTCGTCCTCGTCGACCTAGTCGTCCTCATCCTCGTCGTCCTCCTCGTCCTCGTCCTCGTCCTCGTCGTCCTCGTCCTCGTCCTCGTCGTCCTCGTCCTCGTCCTCGTCGTCCTCGTCCTCGTCCTCGTCGTCCTCGTCGTCCTCGTCCTGGTCCTCGTCGTCCTCGTCCTCGTCCTCGTCGTCCTCGTCCTCGTCCTCGTCGTCCTCGTCCTCGTCGTCCTCGTCCTCGTCCTCGTCGTCGTCGTCTTCGTCCTCATCCTCGTCGTCCTCCTCGTCCTCGTCCTCGTCCTCGTCGTCCTAGTCCTCGTCCTCGTCCTCGTCGTCCTCGTCCTCGTCCTCGTCCTCGTCCTGGTCCTCGTCCTCGTCCTCGTCCTCGTCCTCGTCCTCGTCCTCGTCCTCGTCCTCGTCCTCGTCGTCCTCGTCCTCGTCCTCGTCCTCGTACTCGTCCTCGTCCTCGTCCTCGTCCTCGTCCTCGTCCTCATCCTCGTCGTCCTCGTCCTCGTCGTCCTCGTCCTCGTCCTCGTCGTCCTCCTCGTCCTCGTCCTCGTCGTCCTCCTCGTCCTCGTCCTCGTCCTCGTCCTCGTCCTCGTCCTCGTTCTCGTCCTCGTCCTCGTCGTCCTCCTCGTCCTCGTCCTCGTCGTCCTCCTCGTCCTCGTCCTCGTCGTCCTCCTCGTCCTCGTCCTCCTCGTCCTCGTCCTCCTCGTCCTCGTCCTCGTCGTCCTCCTCGTCCTCGTCCTCGTCGTCCTCCTCGCCCTCGTCCTCGTCGTCCTCCTCGTCCTCGTCCTCCTCGTCCTCGTCCTCGTCGTCCTCCTCGTCCTCGTCCTCGTCCTCGTCGTCCTCGTCGTCCTCGTCCTCGTCCTCGTCGTCCTCGTCGTCCTCCTCGTCCTCGTCGTCCTCATCCTCGTCGTCGTCGTCCTCATCCTCGTCCTCGTCGTCCTCGTCCTCGTCGTCCTCGTTGTCCTCGTCGACCTAGTCGTCCTCCTCGTCCTCGTCCACGTCCTCTTCGTCCTCTTCGTCGTCTTCGTCCTCTTCGTCCTCTTCGTCCTCTTCGTCCTCTTCGTCCTCTTCGTCCTCTTCGTCCTCTTCGTCCTCTTCGTCCTCTTCGTCCTCTTCGTCCTCTTCGTCCTCTTCGTCCTCGTCCTCGTCCTCGTCCTCGTCGTCCTCGTCCTCGTCCTCGTCGTCCTCGTCCTCGTCCTCGTCCTCGTCGTCCTCGTCCTCGTCGTCCTCGTCTTCGTCCTCGTCGTCCTCGTCTTCGTCCTCGTCGTCCTCGTCGACCTAGTCGTCCTCCTCGTCCTCTTCGTCCTCGTCCTCGTCCTCGTCCTCGTCCTCGTCCTCGTCCTCGTCGTCCTCGTCCTCGTCCTCGTCGTCCTCGTCCTCGTCCTCGTCGTCCTCGTCTTCGTCCTCGTCGTCCTCGTCTTCGTCCTCGTCGTCCTCGTCGACCTAGTCGTCCTCCTCGTCCTCTTCGTCCTCTTCGTCCTCGTCGACCTAGTCGTCCTCCTCGTCCTCGTCGACCTAGTCGTCCTCATCCTCGTCGTCCTCCTCGTCCTCGTCCTCGTCCTCGTCGTCCTCGTCCTCGTCCTCGTCGTCCTCGTCCTCGTCGTCCTCGTCCTCGTCCTCGTCGTCCTCGTCCTCGTCCTCGTCGTCCTCGTCCTCGTCCTCGTCGTCCTCGTCGTCCTCGTCCTGGTCCTCGTCGTCCTCGTCCTCGTCCTCGTCGTCCTCGTCCTCGTCCTCGTCGTCCTCGTCCTCGTCCTCGTCGTCGTCGTCTTCGTCCTCATCCTCGTCGTCCTCCTCGTCCTCGTCCTCGTCCTCGTCGTCCTAGTCCTCGTCCTCGTCCTCGTCGTCCTCGTCCTCGTCCTCGTCCTCGTCCTGGTCCTCGTCCTCGTCCTCGTCCTCGTCCTCGTCCTCGTCCTCGTCCTCGTCCTCGTCCTCGTCCTCGTCGTCCTCGTCCTCGTCCTCGTCCTCGTACTCGTCCTCGTCCTCGTCCTCGTCCTCGTCCTCATCCTCGTCGTCCTCGTCCTCGTCGTCCTCGTCCTCGTCCTCGTCGTCCTCCTCGTCCTCGTCCTCGTCGTCCTCCTCGTCCTCGTCCTCGTCGTCCTCCTCGTCCTCGTCCTCGTCGTCCTCCTCGTCCTCGTCCTCGTCCTCGTCCTCGTCCTCGTCCTCGTCCTCGTCCTCGTTCTCGTCCTCGTCCTCGTCGTCCTCCTCGTCCTCGTCCTCGTCGTCCTCCTCGTCCTCGTCCTCCTCGTCCTCGTCCTCCTCGTCCTCGTCCTCCTCGTCCTCGTCCTCGTCGTCCTCCTCGCCCTCGTCCTCGTCGTCCTCCTCGTCCTCGTCCTCCTCGTCCTCGTCCTCGTCGTCCTCCTCGTCCTCGTCCTCGTCCTCGTCGTCCTCGTCGTCCTCGTCCTCGTCGTCCTCGTCGTCCTCGTCCTCGTCCTCGTCGTCCTCGTCGTCCTCCTCGTCCGCGTCCTCGTCGTCCTCCTCCTCGTCCTCGTCCTCGTCCTCGTCCTCGTCCTCGTCCTCGTCCTCGTCCTCGTCCTCGTCGTCCTCGTCCTCGTCCTCGTCGTCCTCGTCCTCGTCGTCCTCGTCCTCGTCCTCGTCGTCCTCGTCCTCGTCGTCCTCGTCCTCGTCCTCGTCGTCGTCGTCTTCGTCCTCATCCTCGTCGTCCTCCTCGTCCTCGTCCTCGTCCTCGTCGTCCTAGTCCTCGTCCTCGTCCTCGTCGTCCTCGTCCTCGTCCTCGTCCTCGTCCTGGTCCTCGTCCTCGTCCTCGTCCTCGTCCTCGTCCTCGTCCTCGTCCTCGTCCTCGTCCTCGTCGTCCTCGTCCTCGTCCTCGTCCTCGTACTCGTCCTCGTCCTCGTCCTCGTCCTCGTCCTCGTCCTCGTCCTCATCCTCGTCGTCCTCGTCCTCGTCGTCCTCGTCCTCGTCCTCGTCGTCCTCCTCGTCCTCGTCCTCGTCGTCCTCCTCGTCCTCGTCCTCGTCGTCCTCCTCGTCCTCGTCCTCGTTCCCGTCCTCCTCGTCCTCGTCCTCGTCCTCGTCGTCCTCCTCGTCCTCGTCCTCGTCCTCGTCCTCGTCCTCGTCCTCGTCCTCGTTCTCGTCCTCGTCCTCGTCGTCCTCCTCGTCCTCGTCCTCGTCGTCCTCCTCGTCCTCGTCCTCCTCGTCCTCGTCCTCCTCGTCCTCGTCCTCGTCGTCCTCCTCGCCCTCGTCCTCGTCGTCCTCCTCGTCCTCGTCCTCCTCGTCCTCGTCCTCGTCGTCCTCCTCGTCCTCGTCCTCGTCCTCGTCGTCCTCGTCGTCCTCGTCCTCGTCCTCGTCGTCCTCGTCGTCCTCCTCGTCCTCGTCGTCCTCATCCTCGTCGTCGTCGTCCTCATCCTCGTCCTCGTCGTCCTCGTCCTCGTCGTCCTCGTTGTCCTCGTCGACCTAGTCGTCCTCCTCGTCCTCGTCCACGTCCTCTTCGTCCTCTTCGTCGTCTTCGTCCTCTTCGTCCTCTTCGTCCTCTTCGTCCTCTTCGTCCTCTTCGTCCTCTTCGTCCTCTTCGTCCTCTTCGTCCTCTTCGTCCTCTTCGTCCTCTTCGTCCTCTTCGTCCTCGTCCTCGTCCTCGTCCTCGTCGTCCTCGTCCTCGTCCTCGTCGTCCTCGTCCTCGTCCTCGTCCTCGTCGTCCTCGTCCTCGTCGTCCTCGTCTTCGTCCTCGTCGTCCTCGTCTTCGTCCTCGTCGTCCTCGTCGACCTAGTCGTCCTCCTCGTCCTCTTCGTCCTCGTCCTCGTCCTCGTCCTCGTCCTCGTCCTCGTCGTCCTCGTCCTCGTCCTCGTCGTCCTCGTCCTCGTCCTCGTCGTCCTCGTCTTCGTCCTCGTCGTCCTCGTCTTCGTCCTCGTCGTCCTCGTCGACCTAGTCGTCCTCCTCGTCCTCTTCGTCCTCTTCGTCCTCGTCGACCTAGTCGTCCTCCTCGTCCTCGTCGACCTAGTCGTCCTCATCCTCGTCGTCCTCCTCGTCCTCGTCCTCGTCCTCGTCGTCCTCGTCCTCGTCCTCGTCGTCCTCGTCGTCCTCGTCCTGGTCCTCGTCGTCCTCGTCCTCGTCCTCGTCGTCCTCGTCCTCGTCCTCGTCGTCCTCGTCCTCGTCCTCGTCGTCGTCGTCTTCGTCCTCATCCTCGTCGTCCTCCTCGTCCTCGTCCTCGTCCTCGTCGTCCTAGTCCTCGTCCTCGTCCTCGTCGTCCTCGTCCTCGTCCTCGTCCTCGTCCTGGTCCTCGTCCTCGTCCTCGTCCTCGTCCTCGTCCTCGTCCTCGTCCTCGTCCTCGTCCTCGTCCTCGTCGTCCTCGTCCTCGTCCTCGTACTCGTCCTCGTCCTCGTCCTCGTCCTCGTCGTCATCCTCGTCGTCCTCGTCCTCGTCGTCCTCGTCCTCGTCCTCGTCGTCCTCCTCGTCCTCGTCCTCGTCGTCCTCCTCGTCCTCGTCCTCGTCGTCCTCCTCGTCCTCGTCCTCGTCGTCCTCCTCGTCCTCGTCCTCGTCCTCGTCCTCGTCCTCGTCCTCGTTCTCGTCCTCGTCCTCGTCGTCCTCCTCGTCCTCGTCCTCGTCGTCCTCCTCGTCCTCGTCCTCCTCGTCCTCGTCCTCCTCGTCCTCGTCCTCCTCGTCCTCGTCCTCCTCGTCCTCGTCCTCCTCGTCCTCGTCCTCCTCGTCCTCGTCCTCGTCGTCCTCCTCGCCCTCGTCCTCGTCGTCCTCCTCGTCCTCGTCCTCCTCGTCCTCGTCCTCGTCGTCCTCCTCGTCCTCGTCCTCGTCCTCGTCGTCCTCGTCGTCCTCGTCCTCGTCCTCGTCGTCCTCGTCGTCCTCCTCGTCCTCGTCCTCGTCGTCCTCCTCCTCGTCCTCGTCCTCGTCCTCGTCCTCGTCCTCGTCCTCGTCCTCGTCCTCGTCCTCGTCCTCGTCCTCGTCCTCGTCCTCGTCCTCGTCCTCGTCCTCGTCCTCGTCCTCGTCCTCGTCCTCGTCCTCGTCCTCGTCCTCGTCCTCGTCCTCGTCCTCGTCCTCGTCCTCGTCCTCGTCCTCGTCCTCGTCCTCGTCCTCGTCCTCGTCCTCGTCCTCGTCCTCGTCCTCGTCCTCGTCCTCGTCCTCGTCCTCGTCCTCGTCCTCGTCCTCGTCCTCGTCCTAGTCCTAGTCGTCGTCCTCGTTCTCGTCCTAGTCGTCGTCCTCGTTCTCGTCCTAGTCCTCGTCCTCGTCCTCGTCCTCGTCCTCGTCCTCGTCCTCGTCCTAGTCGTCGTCCTCGTTCTCGTCCTAGTCGTCGTCCTCGTTCTCGTCCTAGTCGTCGTCCTCGTCCTCGTCCTAGTCGTCGTCCTCGTCCTCGTCCTAGTCGTCGTCCTCGTCCTCGTCCTAGTCGTCGTCCTCGTCCTCGTCCTAGTCGTCGTCCTCGTCCTCGTCCTAGTCGTCGTCCTCGTCCTCGTCCTAGTCGTCGTCCTCGTCCTCGTCCTAGTCGTCGTCCTCGTCCTCGTCCTAGTCGTCGTCCTCGTCCTCGTCCTAGTCGTCGTCCTCGTCCTCGTCCTAGTCGTCGTCCTCGTCCTCGTCCTAGTCGTCGTCCTCGTCCTCGTCCTAGTCGTCGTCCTCGTCCTCGTCCTAGTCGTCGTCCTCGTCCTCGTCCTAGTCGTCGTCCTCGTCCTCGTCCTAGTCGTCGTCCTCGTCCTCGTCCTAGTCGTCGTCCTCGTCCTCGTCCTAGTCGTCGTCCTCGTCCTCGTCCTAGTCGTCGTCCTCGTCCTCGTCCTAGTCGTCGTCCTCGTCCTCGTCCTCGTCCTAGTCGTCGTCCTCGTCCTCGTCCTCGTCCTAGTCGTCGTCCTCGTCCTCGTCCTCGTCCTAGTCGTCGTCCTCGTCCTCGTCCTCGTCCTAGTCGTCGTCCTCGTCCTCGTCCTCGTCCTCGTCCTAGTCGTCGTCCTCGTCCTCGTCCTCGTCCTAGTCGTCGTCCTCGTCCTCGTCCTAGTCGTCGTCGTCGTCCTCGTCCTCGTCCTAGTCGTCGTCCTCGTCCTCGTCCTAGTCGTCGTCCTCGTCCTCGTCCTAGTCGTCGTCCTCGTCCTCGTCCTAGTCGTCGTCCTCGTCCTCGTCCTAGTCGTCGTCCTCGTCCTCGTCCTAGTCGTCGTCCTCGTCCTCGTCCTAGTCGTCGTCCTCGTCCTCGTCCTAGTCGTCGTCCTCGTCCTCGTCCTAGTCGTCGTCCTCGTCCTCGTCCTAGTCGTCGTCCTCGTCCTCGTCCTAGTCGTCGTCCTCGTCCTCGTCCTAGTCGTCGTCCTCGTCCTCGTCCTAGTCGTCGTCCTCGTCCTCGTCCTAGTCGTCGTCCTCGTCCTCGTCGTCCTCGTCGTGCTCGTGCTCGTCCTCGTCGTCCTCGTCGTCCTCGTCATCCTCGTCGTCCTCGTCGTCCTCGTCCTCGTCCTCGTCGTCCTCGTCCTCGTCCTCGTCCTCGTCCTCGTCCTCGTCCTCGTCGTCATCGTCCTCGTCCTCGTCCTCGTCCTCGTCCTCGTCGTCCTCGTCCTCGTCCTCGTCGTCCTCGTCCTCGTCCTCGTCCTCGTGATCGTCGTCCTCGTCCTCGTCCTCGTCGTCCTCGTCCTCGTCCTCGTCCTCCTCGTCCTCGTCCTCGTCCTCGTCCTCGTCCTCGTCCTCGTCCTCGTCCTCGTCCTCGTCCTCGTCCTCGTCCTCGTCCTCGTCCTCGTCCTCGTCCTCGTCCTCGTCCTCGTCCTCGTCCTCGTCCTCGTCCTCGTCCTCGTCCTCGTCGTCCTCGTCCTCGTCGTCCTCGTTGTCCTCGTCGACCTAGTCGTCCTCCTCGTCCTCGTCCACGTCCTCTTCGTCCTCGTCCACGTCCTCTTCGTCCTCTTCGTCCTCTTCGTCCTCTTCGTCCTCTTCGTCCTCTTCGTCCTCTTCGTCCTCTTCGTCCTCTTCGTCCTCTTCGTCCTCTTCGTCCTCTTCGTCCTCTTCGTCCTCTTCGTCCTCTTCGTCCTCTTCGTCCTCTTCGTCCTCTTCGTCCTCTTCGTCCTCTTCGTCCTCTTCGTCCTCTTCGTCCTCTTCGTCCTCTTCGTCCTCTTCGTCCTCTTCGTCCTCTTCGTCCTCTTCGTCCTCTTCGTCCTCTTCGTCCTCTTCGTCCTCTTCGTCCTCTTCGTCCTCTTCGTCCTCTTCGTCCTCTTCGTCCTCTTCGTCCTCTTCGTCCTCTTCGTCCTCTTCGTCCTCTTCGTCCTCTTCGTCCTCTTCGTCCTCTTCGTCCTCTTCGTCCTCTTCGTCCTCTTCGTCCTCGTCCTCGTCCTCGTCCTCGTCCTCGTCCTCGTCCTCGTCCTCGTCCTCGTCGTCCTCGTCCTCGTCCTCGTCGTCCTCGTCCTCGTCCTCGTCGTCCTCGTCCTCGTCCTCGTCGTCCTCGTCCTCGTCCTCGTCGTCCTCGTCCTCGTCCTCGTCGTCCTCGTCCTCCTCGTCCTCGTCGTCCTCGTCCTCGTCCTCGTCGTCCTCGTCCTCGTCCTCGTCGTCCTCGTCCTCGTCCTCGTCGTCCTCGTCCTCGTCCTCGTCGTCCTCGTCCTCGTCCTCGTCGTCCTCGTCCTCGTCCTCGTCGTCCTCGTCCTCGTCCTCGTCGTCCTCGTCCTCGTCCTCGTCGTCCTCGTCCTCGTCCTCGTCGTCCTCGTCCTCGTCCTCGTCGTCCTCGTCCTCGTCCTCGTCGTCCTCGTCCTCGTCCTCGTCGTCCTCGTCCTCGTCCTCGTCGTCCTCGTCCTCGTCCTCGTCGTCCTCGTCCTCGTCCTCGTCGTCCTCGTCCTCGTCCTCGTCGTCCTCGTCCTCGTCCTCGTCGTCCTCGTCCTCGTCCTCGTCGTCCTCGTCCTCGTCCTCGTCGTCCTCGTCCTCGTCCTCGTCGTCCTCGTCCTCGTCCTCGTCGTCCTCGTCCTCGTCCTCGTCGTCCTCGTCCTCGTCCTCGTCGTCCTCGTCCTCGTCCTCGTCGTCCTCGTCCTCGTCCTCGTCGTCCTCGTCCTCGTCCTCGTCCTCGTCGTCCTCGTCCTCGTCCTCGTCCTCGTCGTCCTCGTCCTCGTCGTCCTCGTCCTCGTCCTCGTCGTCCTCGTCCTCGTCCTCGTCCTCGTCGTCCTCGTCCTCGTCCTCGTCGTCCTCGTCCTCGTCCTCGTCGTCCTCGTCCTCGTCCTCGTCGTCCTCGTCCTCGTCCTCGTCGTCCTCGTCCTCGTCCTCGTCGTCCTCGTCCTCGTCCTCGTCGTCCTCGTCCTCGTCCTCGTCGTCCTCGTCCTCGTCCTCGTCGTCCTCGTCCTCGTCCTCGTCGTCCTCGTCCTCGTCCTCGTCCTCGTACTCGTCCTCGTCCTCGTCCTCGTCCTCGTCGTCATCCTCGTCGTCCTCGTCCTCGTCGTCCTCGTCCTCGTCCTCGTCGTCCTCCTCGTCCTCGTCCTCGTCGTCCTCCTCGTCCTCGTCCTCGTCGTCCTCCTCGTCCTCGTCCTCGTCGTCCTCCTCGTCCTCGTCCTCGTCGTCCTCCTCGTCCTCGTCCTCGTCCTCGTCGTCCTCGTCCTCGTCCTCGTCCTCGTCGTCCTCGTCCTCGTCCTCGTCGTCCTCGTCCTCGTCCTCGTCGTCCTCGTCCTCGTCCTCGTCGTCCTCGTCCTCGTCCTCGTCGTCCTCGTCCTCGTCCTCGTCCTCGTCCTCGTCGTCCTCGTCCTCGTCCTCGTCGTCCTCGTCCTCGTCCTCGTCGTCCTCGTCCTCGTCCTCGTCGTCCTCGTCCTCGTCCTCGTCGTCCTCGTCCTCGTCCTCGTCGTCCTCGTCCTCGTCCTCGTCGTCCTCGTCTTCGTCCTCGTCGTCCTCGTCCTCGTCCTCGTCCTCGTCCTCGTCCTCGTCCTCGTCCTCGTCCTCGTCCTCGTCCTCGTCCTCGTCCTCGTCGTCCTCGTCCTCGTCGTCCTCGTCCTCGTCCTCGTCGTCCTCGTCCTCGTCCTCGTCGTCCTCGTCCTCGTCCTCGTCGTCCTCGTCCTCGTCCTCGTCGTCCTCGTCCTCGTCCTCGTCCTCGTCGTCCTCGTCCTCGTCCTCGTCGTCCTCGTCCTCGTCCTCGTCGTCCTCGTCCTCGTCCTCGTCGTCCTCGTCCTCGTCCTCGTCGTCCTCGTCCTCGTCCTCGTCGTCCTCGTCCTCGTCCTCGTCGTCCTCGTCCTCGTCCTCGTCGTCCTCGTCCTCGTCCTCGTCGTCCTCGTCCTCGTCCTCGTCGTCCTCGTCCTCGTCCTCGTCGTCCTCGTCCTCGTCCTCGTCGTCCTCGTCCTCGTCCTCGTCGTCCTCGTCCTCGTCCTCGTCGTCCTCGTCCTCGTCCTCGTCGTCCTCGTCCTCGTCCTCGTCGTCCTCGTCCTCGTCCTCGTCGTCCTCGTCCTCGTCGTCCTCGTCCTCGTCCTCGTCGTCCTCGTCCTCGTCCTCGTCGTCCTCGTCCTCGTCCTCGTCGTCCTCGTCCTCGTCCTCGTCGTCCTCGTCCTCGTCCTCGTCGTCCTCGTCCTCGTCCTCGTCGTCCTCGTCCTCGTCCTCGTCGTCCTCGTCCTCGTCCTCGTCGTCCTCGTCCTCGTCCTCGTCGTCCTCGTCCTCGTCCTCGTCGTCCTCGTCCTCGTCCTCGTCGTCCTCGTCCTCGTCCTCGTCGTCCTCGTCCTCGTCCTCGTCGTCCTCGTCCTCGTCCTCGTCCTCGTCCTCGTCCTCGTCCTCGTCGTCCTAGTCCTCGTCCTCGTCGACCTAGTCGTCCTCGTCATCGTCGTCCTCGTCCTCGTCATCCTCGTCATCCTCGTCCTCGTCGACCTAGTCGTCCTCCTCGTCCTCGTCCTCGTCCTCGTCCTCGTCCTCGTCCTCGTCGTCCTCGTCCTCGTCCTCGTCCTCGTCCTCGTCGTCCTCGTCCTCGTCCTCGTCGTCCTCGTCCTCGTCCTCTTCCTCGTCGTCCTCGTCCTCGTCCTCGTCGTCCTCGTCCTCGTCCTCGTCCTCGTCCTCGTCTTCGTCGTCCTCGTCCTCGTCCTCGTCGTCCTCGTCCTCGTCCTCGTCGTCCTCGTCCTCGTCCTCGTCGTCCTCGTCCTCGTCCTCGTCGTCCTCGTCCTCGTCCTCGTCGTCCTCGTCCTCGTCGTCCTCGTCCTCGTCCTCGTCCTCGTCGTCCTCGTCCTCGTCGTCCTCGTCCTCGTCCTCGTCGTCCTCGTCCTCGTCCTCGTCCTCGTCGTCCTCGTCCTCGTCCTCGTCGTCCTCGTCCTCGTCCTCGTCGTCCTCGTCCTCGTCCTCGTCGTCCTCGTCCTCGTCCTCGTCGTCCTCGTCCTCGTCCTCGTCGTCCTCGTCCTCGTCCTCGTCGTCCTCGTCCTCGTCCTCGTCGTCCTCGTCCTCGTCCTCGTCGTCCTCGTCCTCGTCCTCGTCGTCCTCGTCCTCGTCCTCGTCGTCCTCGTCCTCGTCCTCGTCGTCCTCGTCCTCGTCCTCGTCCTCGTCGTTCTCGTCCTCGTCCTCGTCCTCGTCGTCCTAGTCCTCGTCCTCGTCGACCTAGTCGTCCTCGTCATCGTCGTCCTCGTCCTCGTCATCCTCGTCATCCTCGTCCTCGTCCTCGTCGTCCTCCTCGTCCTCGTCCTCGTCGTCCTCGTCCTCGTCGTCCTCCTCGTCCTCGTCCTCCTCGTCCTCGTCCTCGTCCTCGTCCTCGTCGTTCTCGTCCTCGTCCTCGTCCTCGTCGTCCTAGTCCTCGTCCTCGTCGACCTAGTCGTCCTCGTCATCGTCGTCCTCGTCCTCGTCATCCTCGTCATCCTCGTCCTCGTCCTCGTCGTCCTCCTCGTCCTCGTCCTCGTCCTCGTCGTCCTCGTCCTCGTCCTCGTCGTCCTCGTCCTCGTCCTCGTCCTCGTCGTTCTCGTCCTCGTCCTCGTCCTCGTCGTCCTAGTCCTCGTCCTCGTCGACCTAGTCGTCCTCGTCATCGTCGTCCTCGTCCTCGTCATCCTCGTCATCCTCGTCCTCGTCCTCGTCGTCCTCCTCGTCCTCGTCCTCGTCGTCCTCGTCCTCGTCGTCCTCCTCGTCCTCGTCCTCGTCGTCCTCCTCGTCCTCGTCGTCCTCGTCCTCGTCCTCGTCGTCTTCGTCTTCGTCCTCGTCGTCCTCGTCCTCGTCGTCTTCGTCTTCGTCCTCGTCGTCCTCGTCCTCGTCCTCGTCGTCCTCGTCCTCGTCGTCCTCCTCGTCCTCGTCCTCGTCGTCCTCCTCGTCCTCGTCCTCGTCGTCCTCCTCGTCCTCGTCCTCCTCGTCCTCGTCCTCGTCGTCCTCCTCGTCCTCGTCCTCGTCGTCCTCCTCGTCCTCGTCCTCCTCGTCCTCGTCCTCGTCGTCCTCCTCGTCCTCGTCCTCGTCGTCCTCCTCGTCGTCCTCCTCGTCCTCGTCGTCCTCCTCGTCCTCGTCGTCCTCCTCGTCGTCCTCCTCGTCCTCGTCGTCCTCCTCGTCCTCGTCGTCCTCGTCCTCGTCGTCCTCGTCCTCGTCCTCGTCCTCGTCCTCGTCCTCGTCCTCGTCCTCGTCCTCGTCCTCGTCCTCGTCCTCGTCCTCGTCCTCGTCCTCGTCCTCGTCCTCGTCCTCGTCCTCGTCCTCGTCCTCGTCCTCGTCCTCGTCCTCGTCGTCCTCCTCGTCCTCGTCCTCCTCGTCCTCGTCCTCGTCGTCCTCCTCGTCCTCGTCCTCGTCGTCCTCCTCGTCCTCGTCCTCCTCGTCCTCGTCCTCGTCGTCCTCCTCGTCCTCGTCCTCGTCGTCCTCCTCGTCGTCCTCCTCGTCCTCGTCGTCCTCCTCGTCCTCGTCGTCCTCCTCGTCGTCCTCCTCGTCCTCGTCGTCCTCCTCGTCCTCGTCGTCCTCGTCCTCGTCGTCCTCGTCCTCGTCCTCGTCCTCGTCCTCGTCCTCGTCCTCGTCCTCGTCCTCGTCCTCGTCCTCGTCCTCGTCCTCGTCCTCGTCCTCGTCCTCGTCCTCGTCCTCGTCCTCGTCCTCGTCCTCGTCCTCGTCCTCGTCCTCGTCCTCGTCCTCGTCCTCGTCCTCGTCCTCGTCCTCGTCCTCGTCCTCGTCCTCGTCCTCGTCCTCGTCCTCGTCCTCGTCCTCGTCCTCGTCCTCGTCCTCGTCCTCGTCCTCGTCCTCGTCCTCGTCCTCGTCCTCGTCCTCGTCCTCGTCCTCGTCCTCGTCCTCGTCCTCGTCCTCGTCCTCGTCCTCGTCCTCGTCCTCGTCCTCGTCCTCGTCCTCGTCCTCGTCCTCGTCCTCGTCCTCGTCCTCGTCCTCGTCTTCGTCCTCGTCCTCGTCCTCGTCCTCGTCCTCGTCCTCGTCCTCGTCCTCGTCCTCGTCCTCGTCCTCGTCCTCGTCCTCGTCCTAGTCGTCGTCCTCGTCCTCGTCCTAGTCGTCGTCCTCGTCCTCGTCCTAGTCGTCGTCCTCGTCCTCGTCCTAGTCGTCGTCCTCGTCCTCGTCCTCGTCCTAGTCGTCGTCCTCGTCCTCGTCCTCGTCCTAGTCGTCGTCCTCGTCCTCGTCCTCGTCCTAGTCGTCGTCCTCGTCCTCGTCCTAGTCGTCGTCCTCGTCCTCGTCCTCGTCCTAGTCGTCGTCCTCGTCCTCGTCGTCCTCGTCGTGCTCGTCCTCGTCCTCGTCGTCCTCGTCGTCCTCGTCATCCTCGTCGTCCTCGTCGTCCTCGTCATCCTCGTCGTCCTCGTCGTCCTCGTCCTCGTCCTCGTCGTCCTCGTCCTCGTCCTCGTCCTCGTCCTCGTCCTCGTCCTCGTCCTCGTCCTCGTCGTCCTCGTCCTCGTCCTCGTCCTCGTCCTCGTCCTCGTCCTCGTCCTCGTCCTCGTCCTCGTCCTCGTCCTCGTCCTCGTCCTCGTCCTCGTCCTCGTCCTCGTCGTCGTCGTCCTCATCCTCGTCGTCGTCGTCCTCATCCTCGTCCTCGTCGTCCTCGTCCTCGTCGTCCTCGTTGTCCTCGTCGACCTAGTCGTCCTCCTCGTCCTCGTCCACGTCCTCTTCGTCCTCTTCGTCGTCTTCGTCCTCTTCGTCCTCTTCGTCCTCTTCGTCCTCTTCGTCCTCTTCGTCCTCTTCGTCCTCTTCGTCCTCTTCGTCCTCGTCCTCGTCCTCGTCCTCGTCGTCCTCGTCCTCGTCCTCGTCCTCGTCCTCGTCCTCGTCCTCGTCCTCGTCCTCGTCCTCGTCCTCGTCCTCGTCGTCCTCGTCCTCGTCCTCGTCGTCCTCGTCCTCGTCCTCGTCCTCGTCGTCCTCGTCCTCGTCCTCGTCGTCCTCGTCCTCGTCCTCGTCCTCGTCCTCGTCCTCGTCCTCGTCCTCGTCCTCGTCCTCGTCCTCGTCCTCGTCCTCGTCCTCGTCCTCGTCGTCGTCGTCCTCATCCTCGTCGTCGTCGTCCTCATCCTCGTCCTCGTCGTCCTCGTCCTCGTCGTCCTCGTTGTCCTCGTCGACCTAGTCGTCCTCCTCGTCCTCGTCCACGTCCTCTTCGTCCTCTTCGTCGTCTTCGTCCTCTTCGTCCTCTTCGTCCTCTTCGTCCTCTTCGTCCTCTTCGTCCTCTTCGTCCTCTTCGTCCTCTTCGTCCTCTTCGTCCTCTTCGTCGTCTTCGTCCTCTTCGTCCTCTTCGTCCTCTTCGTCCTCTTCGTCCTCTTCGTCCTCTTCGTCCTCTTCGTCCTCTTCGTCCTCGTCCTCGTCCTCGTCCTCGTCGTCCTCGTCCTCGTCCTCGTCCTCGTCCTCGTCCTCGTCCTCGTCCTCGTCCTCGTCCTCGTCCTCGTCCTCGTCCTCGTCCTCGTCCTCGTCGTCCTCGTCCTCGTCCTCGTCCTCGTCGTCCTCGTCCTCGTCCTCGTCGTCCTCGTCCTCGTCCTCGTCGTCCTCGTCCTCGTCCTCGTCGTCCTCGTCCTCGTCCTCGTCGTCCTCGTCCTCGTCCTCGTCGTCCTCGTCCTCGTCCTCGTCGTCCTCGTCCTCGTCCTCGTCGTCCTCGTCCTCGTCCTCGTCGTCCTCGTCCTCGTCCTCGTCGTCCTCGTCCTCGTCCTCGTCGTCCTCGTCCTCGTCCTCGTCGTCCTCGTCCTCGTCCTCGTCGTCCTCGTCCTCGTCCTCGTCGTCCTCGTCCTCGTCCTCGTCGTCCTCGTCCTCGTCCTCGTCGTCCTCGTCCTCGTCCTCGTCGTCCTCGTCCTCGTCCTCGTCGTCCTCGTCCTCGTCCTCGTCGTCCTCGTCCTCGTCCTCGTCGTCCTCGTCCTCGTCCTCGTCGTCCTCGTCCTCGTCCTCGTCGTCCTCGTCCTCGTCCTCGTCGTCCTCGTCCTCGTCCTCGTCGTCCTCGTCCTCGTCCTCGTCGTCCTCGTCCTCGTCCTCGTCCTCGTCGTCCTCGTCCTCGTCCTCGTCGTCCTCGTCCTCGTCCTCGTCGTCCTCGTCCTCGTCCTCGTCGTCCTCGTCCTCGTCCTCGTCGTCCTCGTCCTCGTCCTCGTCGTCCTCGTCCTCGTCCTCGTCGTCCTCGTCCTCGTCCTCGTCGTCCTCGTCCTCGTCCTCGTCGTCCTCGTCCTCGTCCTCGTCGTCCTCGTCCTCGTCCTCGTCGTCCTCGTCCTCGTCCTCGTCCTCGTACTCGTCCTCGTCCTCGTCCTCGTCCTCGTCGTCATCCTCGTCGTCCTCGTCCTCGTCGTCCTCGTCCTCGTCCTCGTCGTCCTCCTCGTCCTCGTCCTCGTCGTCCTCCTCGTCCTCGTCCTCGTCGTCCTCCTCGTCCTCGTCCTCGTCGTCCTCCTCGTCCTCGTCCTCGTCGTCCTCCTCGTCCTCGTCCTCGTCGTCCTCCTCGTCCTCGTCCTCGTCCTCGTCGTCCTCGTCCTCGTCCTCGTCGTCCTCGTCCTCGTCCTCGTCGTCCTCGTCCTCGTCCTCGTCGTCCTCGTCCTCGTCCTCGTCGTCCTCGTCCTCGTCCTCGTCGTCCTCGTCCTCGTCCTCGTCCTCGTCCTCGTCGTCCTCGTCCTCGTCCTCGTCGTCCTCGTCCTCGTCCTCGTCGTCCTCGTCCTCGTCCTCGTCGTCCTCGTCCTCGTCCTCGTCGTCCTCGTCCTCGTCCTCGTCGTCCTCGTCCTCGTCCTCGTCGTCCTCGTCTTCGTCCTCGTCGTCCTCGTCCTCGTCCTCGTCCTCGTCCTCGTCCTCGTCGTCCTCGTCCTCGTCCTCGTCGTCCTCGTCCTCGTCCTCGTCGTCCTCGTCCTCGTCCTCGTCGTCCTCGTCCTCGTCCTCGTCGTCCTCGTCCTCGTCCTCGTCGTCCTCGTCCTCGTCCTCGTCGTCCTCGTCCTCGTCCTCGTCGTCCTCGTCCTCGTCCTCGTCGTCCTCGTCCTCGTCCTCGTCGTCCTCGTCCTCGTCCTCGTCGTCCTCGTCCTCGTCCTCGTCGTCCTCGTCCTCGTCCTCGTCGTCCTCGTCCTCGTCCTCGTCGTCCTCGTCCTCGTCCTCGTCGTCCTCGTCCTCGTCCTCGTCGTCCTCGTCCTCGTCCTCGTCGTCCTCGTCCTCGTCCTCGTCGTCCTCGTCCTCGTCCTCGTCGTCCTCGTCCTCGTCCTCGTCGTCCTCGTCCTCGTCCTCGTCGTCCTCGTCCTCGTCCTCGTCGTCCTCGTCCTCGTCCTCGTCGTCCTCGTCCTCGTCCTCGTCCTCGTCGTCCTCGTCCTCGTCGTCCTCGTCCTCGTCCTCGTCGTCCTCGTCCTCGTCCTCGTCGTCCTCGTCCTCGTCCTCGTCGTCCTCGTCCTCGTCCTCGTCGTCCTCGTCCTCGTCCTCGTCGTCCTCGTCCTCGTCCTCGTCGTCCTCGTCCTCGTCCTCGTCGTCCTCGTCCTCGTCCTCGTCGTCCTCGTCCTCGTCCTCGTCCTCGTCCTCGTCCTCGTCCTCGTCGTCCTAGTCCTCGTCCTCGTCGACCTAGTCGTCCTCGTCATCATCGTCCTCGTCCTCGTCATCCTCGTCATCCTCGTCCTCGTCGACCTAGTCGTCCTCCTCGTCCTCGTCCTCGTCCTCGTCCTCGTCCTCGTCCTCGTCGTCCTCGTCCTCGTCCTCGTCCTCGTCCTCGTCGTCCTCGTCCTCGTCCTCGTCGTCCTCGTCCTCGTCCTCTTCCTCGTCGTCCTCGTCCTCGTCCTCGTCGTCCTCGTCCTCGTCCTCGTCCTCGTCCTCGTCTTCGTCGTCCTCGTCCTCGTCCTCGTCGTCCTCGTCCTCGTCCTCGTCGTCCTCGTCCTCGTCCTCGTCGTCCTCGTCCTCGTCCTCGTCGTCCTCGTCCTCGTCCTCGTCGTCCTCGTCCTCGTCGTCCTCGTCCTCGTCCTCGTCCTCGTCGTCCTCGTCCTCGTCGTCCTCGTCCTCGTCCTCGTCGTCCTCGTCCTCGTCCTCGTCGTCCTCGTCCTCGTCCTCGTCCTCGTCGTCCTCGTCCTCGTCCTCGTCGTCCTCGTCCTCGTCCTCGTCGTCCTCGTCCTCGTCCTCGTCGTCCTCGTCCTCGTCCTCGTCGTCCTCGTCCTCGTCCTCGTCGTCCTCGTCCTCGTCCTCGTCGTCCTCGTCCTCGTCCTCGTCGTCCTCGTCCTCGTCCTCGTCGTCCTCGTCCTCGTCCTCGTCGTCCTCGTCCTCGTCCTCGTCGTCCTCGTCCTCGTCCTCGTCGTCCTCGTCCTCGTCCTCGTCGTCCTCGTCCTCGTCCTCGTCGTCCTCGTCCTCGTCCTCGTCGTCCTCGTCCTCGTCCTCGTCGTCCTCGTCCTCGTCCTCGTCGTCCTCGTCCTCGTCCTCGTCCTCGTCGTTCTCGTCCTCGTCCTCGTCCTCGTCGTCCTAGTCCTCGTCCTCGTCGACCTAGTCGTCCTCGTCATCGTCGTCCTCGTCCTCGTCATCCTCGTCATCCTCGTCCTCGTCCTCGTCGTCCTCCTCGTCCTCGTCCTCGTCGTCCTCGTCCTCGTCGTCCTCCTCGTCCTCGTCCTCCTCGTCCTCGTCCTCGTCGTCCTCCTCGTCCTCGTCCTCGTCGTCCTCCTCGTCCTCGTCGTCCTCGTCCTCGTCCTCGTCGTCTTCGTCTTCGTCCTCGTCGTCCTCGTCCTCGTCGTCTTCGTCTTCGTCCTCGTCGTCCTCGTCCTCGTCCTCGTCGTCCTCGTCCTCGTCGTCCTCCTCGTCCTCGTCCTCGTCGTCCTCCTCGTCCTCGTCCTCGTCGTCCTCCTCGTCCTCGTCCTCCTCGTCCTCGTCCTCGTCGTCCTCCTCGTCCTCGTCCTCGTCGTCCTCCTCGTCCTCGTCCTCCTCGTCCTCGTCCTCGTCGTCCTCCTCGTCCTCGTCCTCGTCGTCCTCCTCGTCGTCCTCCTCGTCCTCGTCGTCCTCCTCGTCCTCGTCGTCCTCCTCGTCGTCCTCCTCGTCCTCGTCGTCCTCCTCGTCCTCGTCGTCCTCGTCCTCGTCCTCGTCCTCGTCCTCGTCCTCGTCCTCGTCTCGTCCTCGTCCTCGTCCTCGTCCTCGTCCTCGTCCTCGTCCTCGTCCTCGTCCTCGTCCTCGTCCTCGTCCTCGTCCTCGTCCTCGTCTCGTCCTCGTCCTCGTCCTCGTCCTCGTCCTCGTCCTCTCTCGTCCTCGTCCTCGTCGTCCTCCTCGTCCTCGTCCTCCTCGTCCTCGTCCTCGTCGTCCTCCTCGTCCTCGTCCTCGTCGTCCTCCTCGTCCTCGTCCTCCTCGTCCTCGTCCTCGTCGTCCTCCTCGTCCTCGTCCTCGTCGTCCTCCTCGTCGTCCTCCTCGTCCTCGTCGTCCTCCTCGTCCTCGTCGTCCTCCTCGTCGTCCTCCTCGTCCTCGTCGTCCTCCTCGTCCTCGTCGTCCTCGTCCTCGTCGTCCTCGTCCTCGTCCTCGTCCTCGTCCTCGTCCTCGTCCTCGTCCTCGTCCTCGTCCTCGTCCTCGTCCTCGTCCTCGTCCTCGTCCTCGTCCTCGTCCTCGTCCTCGTCCTCGTCCTCGTCCTCGTCCTCGTCCTCGTCCTCGTCCTCGTCCTCGTCCTCGTCCTCGTCCTCGTCCTCGTCCTCGTCCTCGTCCTCGTCCTCGTCCTCGTCCTCGTCCTCGTCCTCGTCCTCGTCCTCGTCCTCGTCCTCGTCCTCGTCCTCGTCCTCGTCCTCGTCCTCGTCCTCGTCCTCGTCCTCGTCCTCGTCCTCGTCCTCGTCCTCGTCCTAGTCGTCGTCCTCGTCCTCGTCCTAGTCGTCGTCCTCGTCCTCGTCCTAGTCGTCGTCCTCGTCCTCGTCCTAGTCGTCGTCCTCGTCCTCGTCCTAGTCGTCGTCCTCGTCCTCGTCCTCGTCCTAGTCGTCGTCCTCGTCCTCGTCCTAGTCGTCGTCCTCGTCCTCGTCCTCGTCCTAGTCGTCGTCCTCGTCCTCGTCGTCCTCGTCGTGCTCGTCCTCGTCCTCGTCGTCCTCGTCGTCCTCGTCATCCTCGTCGTCCTCGTCGTCCTCGTCATCCTCGTCGTCCTCGTCGTCCTCGTCCTCGTCCTCGTCGTCCTCGTCCTCGTCCTCGTCCTCGTCCTCGTCCTCGTCCTCGTCCTCGTCGTCCTCGTCCTCGTCCTCGTCCTCGTCCTCGTCCTCGTCCTCGTCCTCGTCCTCGTCCTCGTCCTCGTCCTC
Organism: Andrena cerasifolii; assembly: GCF_050908995.1. Lineage (NCBI taxonomy): Eukaryota > Metazoa > Arthropoda > Insecta > Hymenoptera > Andrenidae > Andrena > Andrena cerasifolii. Next base: position 31,362 of record NW_027485021.1, read on the forward strand.
GTCCTCGTCCTCGTCCTCGTCCTCGTCCTCGTCCTCGTCCTCGTCCTCGTCGTCGTCGTCCTCATCCTCGTCGTCGTCGTCCTCATCCTCGTCCTCGTCGTCCTCGTCCTCGTCGTCCTCGTTGTCCTCGTCGACCTAGTCGTCCTCCTCGTCCTCGTCCACGTCCTCTTCGTCCTCTTCGTCGTCTTCGTCCTCTTCGTCCTCTTCGTCCTCTTCGTCCTCTTCGTCCTCTTCGTCCTCTTCGTCCTCTTCGTCCTCTTCGTCCTCGTCCTCGTCCTCGTCCTCGTCGTCCTCGTCCTCGTCCTCGTCCTCGTCCTCGTCCTCGTCCTCGTCCTCGTCCTCGTCCTCGTCCTCGTCCTCGTCGTCCTCGTCCTCGTCCTCGTCGTCCTCGTCCTCGTCCTCGTCCTTCGTCCTCGTCCTCGTCGTCCTCGTCCTCGTCCTCGTCGTCCTCGTCCTCGTCCTCGTCGTCCTCGTCCTCGTCCTCGTCCTCGTCCTCGTCCTCGTCCTCGTCCTCGTCCTCGTCCTCGTCCTCGTCCTCGTCCTCGTCGTCGTCGTCCTCATCCTCGTCGTCGTCGTCCTCATCCTCGTCCTCGTCGTCCTCGTCCTCGTCGTCCTCGTTGTCCTCGTCGACCTAGTCGTCCTCCTCGTCCTCGTCCACGTCCTCTTCGTCCTCTTCGTCGTCTTCGTCCTCTTCGTCCTCTTCGTCCTCTTCGTCCTCTTCGTCCTCTTCGTCCTCTTCGTCCTCTTCGTCCTCTTCGTCCTCTTCGTCCTCTTCGTCCTCTTCGTCCTCGTCCTCGTCCTCGTCCTCGTCGTCCTCGTCCTCGTCTTCGTCCTCTTCGTCCTCTTCGTCCTCTTCGTCCTCTTCGTCCTCTTCGTCCTCTTCGTCCTCTTCGTCCTCTTCGTCCTCTTCGTCCTCTTCGTCCTCTTCGTCCTCTTCGTCCTCGTCCTCGTCCTCGTCCTCGTCGTCCTCGTCCTCGTCCTCGTCGTCCTCGTCCTCGTCCTCGTCCTCGTCGTCCTCGTCCTCGTCGTCCTCGTCCTCGTCGTCCTCGTCTTCGTCCTCGTCGTCCTCGTCTTCGTCCTCGTCCTCTTCGTCCTCGTCCTCGTCCTCGTCCTCGTCCTCGTCCTCGTCGTCCTCGTCCTCGTCCTCGTCGTCCTAGTCCTCGTCCTCGTCCTCGTCCTCGTCGTCCTCGTCCTCGTCCTCGTCCTCGTCCTGGTCCTCGTCCTCGTCCTCGTCCTCGTCCTCGTCCTCGTCCTCGTCCTCGTCCTCGTCCTCGTCGTCCTCGTCCTCGTCCTCGTCCTCGTACTCGTCCTCGTCCTCGTCCTCGTCCTCGTCCTCATCCTCGTCGTCCTCGTCCTCGTCGTCCTCGTCCTCGTCCTCGTCGTCCTCCTCGTCCTCGTCCTCGTCCTCGTCCTCGTCGTCCTCCTCGTCCTCGTCCTCGTCGTCCTCCTCGTCCTCGTCCTCGTCCTCGTCCTCGTCCTCGTCCTCGTTCTCGTCCTCGTCCTCGTCGTCCTCCTCGTCCTCGTCCTCGTCGTCCTCCTCGTCCTCGTCCTCCTCGTCCTCGTCCTCCTCGTCCTCGTCCTCGTCGTCCTCCTCGCCCTCGTCCTCGTCGTCCTCCTCGTCCTCGTCCTCCTCGTCCTCGTCCTCGTCGTCCTCCTCGTCCTCGTCCTCGTCCTCGTCGTCCTCGTCGTCCTCGTCCTCGTCCTCGTCGTCCTCGTCGTCCTCCTCGTCCTCGTCCTCGTCGTCCTCCTCCTCGTCCTCGTCCTCGTCCTCGTCCTCGTCCTCGTCCTCGTCCTCGTCCTCGTCCTCGTCCTCGTCCTCGTCCTCGTCCTCGTCCTCGTCCTCGTCCTCGTCCTCGTCCTCGTCCTCGTCCTCGTCCTCGTCCTCGTCCTCGTCCTCGTCCTCGTCCTCGTCCTCGTCCTCGTCCTCGTCCTCGTCCTCGTCCTCGTCCTCGTCCTCGTCCTCGTCCTCGTCCTCGTCCTCGTCCTCGTCCTCGTCCTCGTCCTCGTCCTCGTCCTCGTCCTCGTCCTCGTCCTCGTCCTCGTCCTCGTCCTCGTCCTCGTCCTCGTCCTCGTCCTCGTCCTCGTCCTCGTCCTCGTCCTCGTCCTCGTCCTCGTCCTCGTCCTCGTCCTCGTCCTCGTCCTCGTCCTCGTCCTCGTCCTCGTCCTCGTCCTCGTCCTCGTCCTCGTCCTCGTCCTCGTCCTCGTCCTCGTCCTCGTCCTCGTCCTCGTCCTCGTCCTCGTCCTCGTCCTCGTCCTAGTCGTCGTCCTCGTCCTCGTCCTCGTCCTAGTCGTCGTCCTCGTCCTCGTCCTCGTCCTAGTCGTCGTCCTCGTCCTCGTCCTCGTCCTAGTCGTCGTCCTCGTCCTCGTCCTCGTCCTAGTCGTCGTCCTCGTCCTCGTCCTCGTCCTAGTCGTCGTCCTCGTCCTCGTCCTAGTCGTCGTCCTCGTCCTCGTCCTAGTCGTCGTCCTCGTCCTCGTCCTAGTCGTCGTCCTCGTCCTCGTCCTAGTCGTCGTCCTCGTCCTCGTCCTAGTCGTCGTCCTCGTCCTCGTCCTAGTCGTCGTCCTCGTCCTCGTCCTAGTCGTCGTCCTCGTCCTCGTCCTCGTCCTAGTCGTCGTCCTCGTCCTCGTCCTAGTCGTCGTCCTCGTCCTCGTCCTAGTCGTCGTCCTCGTCCTCGTCCTAGTCGTCGTCCTCGTCCTCGTCCTAGTCGTCGTCCTCGTCCTCGTCCTAGTCGTCGTCCTCGTCCTCGTCCTAGTCGTCGTCCTCGTCCTCGTCCTAGTCGTCGTCCTCGTCCTCGTCCTAGTCGTCGCCCTCGTCCTCGTCCTCGTCCTCGTCCTCGTCCTCGTCGTCATCGTCCTCGTCCTCGTCGTCCTCGTCGTCCTCGTTGTCCTCGTCGACCTAGTCGTCCTCCTCGTCCTCGTCCACGTCCTCTTCGTCCTCTTCGTCCTCTTCGTCCTCTTCGTCCTCTTCGTCCTCTTCGTCCTCTTCGTCCTCTTCGTCCTCTTCGTCCTCTTCGTCCTCTTCGTCCTCTTCGTCCTCTTCGTCCTCTTCGTCCTCTTCGTCCTCTTCGTCCTCTTCGTCCTCTTCGTCCTCTTCGTCCTCTTCGTCCTCTTCGTCCTCGTCCTCGTCCTCGTCCTCGTCGTCCTCGTCCTCGTCCTCGTCCTCGTCCTCGTCCTCGTCGTCCTCGTCCTCGTCCTCGTCGTCCTCGTCCTCGTCCTCGTCGTCCTCGTCCTCGTCGTCCTCGTCCTCGTCCTCGTCGTCCTCGTCCTCGTCCTCGTCGTCCTCGTCCTCGTCCTCGTCGTCCTCGTCCTCGTCCTCGTCGTCCTCGTCCTCGTCCTCGTCCTCGTCGTCCTCGTCCTCGTCCTCGTCGTCCTCGTCTTCGTCCTCGTCGTCCTCGTCTTCGTCCTCGTCGTCCTCGTCTTCGTCCTCGTCGTCCTCGTCTTCGTCCTCGTCGTCCTCGTCTTCGTCCTCGTCGTCCTCGTCTTCGTCCTCGTCGTCCTCGTCTTCGTCCTCGTCGTCCTCGTCTTCGTCCTCGTCGTCCTCGTCTTCGTCCTCGTCGTCCTCGTCTTCGTCCTCGTCGTCCTCGTCTTCGTCCTCGTCGTCCTCGTCTTCGTCCTCGTCGTCCTCGTCTTCGTCCTCGTCGTCCTCGTCTTCGTCCTCGTCGTCCTCGTCTTCGTCCTCGTCGTCCTCGTCTTCGTCCTCGTCGTCCTCGTCTTCGTCCTCGTCGTCCTCGTCTTCGTCCTCGTCGTCCTCGTCTTCGTCCTCGTCGTCCTCGTCTTCGTCCTCGTCGTCCTCGTCTTCGTCCTCGTCGTCCTCGTCTTCGTCCTCGTCGTCCTCGTCTTCGTCCTCGTCGTCCTCGTCTTCGTCCTCGTCGTCCTCGTCTTCGTCCTCGTCGTCCTCGTCTTCGTCCTCGTCGTCCTCGTCTTCGTCCTCGTCGTCCTCGTCTTCGTCCTCGTCGTCCTCGTCTTCGTCCTCGTCGTCCTCGTCTTCGTCCTCGTCGTCCTCGTCTTCGTCCTCGTCGTCCTCGTCTTCGTCCTCGTCGTCCTCGTCTTCGTCCTCGTCGTCCTCGTCTTCGTCCTCGTCGTCCTCGTCTTCGTCCTCGTCGTCCTCGTCTTCGTCCTCGTCGTCCTCGTCTTCGTCCTCGTCGTCCTCGTCTTCGTCCTCGTCGTCCTCGTCTTCGTCCTCGTCGTCCTCGTCTTCGTCCTCGTCGTCCTCGTCTTCGTCCTCGTCGTCCTCGTCTTCGTCCTCGTCGTCCTCGTCTTCGTCCTCGTCGTCCTCGTCTTCGTCCTCGTCGTCCTCGTCTTCGTCCTCGTCGTCCTCGTCTTCGTCCTCGTCGTCCTCGTCTTCGTCCTCGTCGTCCTCGTCTTCGTCCTCGTCGTCCTCGTCTTCGTCCTCGTCGTCCTCGTCTTCGTCCTCGTCGTCCTCGTCTTCGTCCTCGTCGTCCTCGTCTTCGTCCTCGTCGTCCTCGTCTTCGTCCTCGTCGTCCTCGTCTTCGTCCTCGTCGTCCTCGTCTTCGTCCTCGTCGTCCTCGTCTTCGTCCTCGTCGTCCTCGTCTTCGTCCTCGTCGTCCTCGTCTTCGTCCTCGTCGTCCTCGTCGACCTAGTCGTCCTCCTCGTCCTCTTCGTCCTCTTCGTCCTCGTCGACCTAGTCGTCCTCCTCGTCGACCTAGTCGTCCTCATCCTCGTCGTCCTCCTCGTCCTCGTCCTCGTCCTAGTCGTCGTGCTCGTCCTCGTCCTAGTCGTCGTCCTCGTCCTCGTCCTAGTCGTCGTCCTCGTCCTCGTCCTCGTCCTAGTCGTCGTCCTCGTCCTCGTCCTCGTCCTAGTCGTCGTCCTCGTCCTCGTCCTAGTCGTCGTCCTCGTCCTCGTCCTAGTCGTCGTCCTCGTCCTCGTCCTAGTCGTCGTCCTCGTCCTCGTCCTAGTCGTCGTCCTCGTCCTCGTCCTAGTCGTCGTCCTCGTCCTCGTCCTAGTCGTCGTCCTCGAACTCGTCCTAGTCGTCGTCCTCGAACTCGTCCTAGTCGTCGTCCTCGAACTCGTCCTAGTCGTCGTCCTCGTCCTCGTCCTAGTCGTCGTCCTCGTCCTCGTCCTAGTCGTCGTCCTCGTCCTCGTCCTAGTCGTCGTCCTCGTCCTCGTCCTAGTCGTCGTCCTCGTCCTCGTGTAGTCGTCGTCCTCGTCCTCGTCCTAGTCGTCGTCCTCGTCCTCGTCCTAGTCGTCGTCCTCGTCCTCGTCCTAGTCGTCGTCCTCGTCCTCGTCCTAGTCGTCGTCCTCGTCCTCGTCCTAGTCGTCGTCCTCGAACTCGTCCTAGTCGTCGTCCTCGAACTCGTCCTAGTCGTCGTCCTCGAACTCGTCCTAGTCGTCGTCCTCGAACTCGTCCTAGTCGTCGTCCTCGTCCTCGTCCTAGTCGTCGTCCTCGTCCTCGTCCTAGTCGTCGTCCTCGTCCTCGTCCTAGTCGTCGTCCTCGTCCTCGTCATAGTCGTCGTCCTCGTCCTCGTCCTAGTCGTCGTCCTCGTCCTCGTCCTCGTCCTAGTCGTCGTCCTCGTCCTCGTCCTCGTCCTCGTCCTCGTCCTAGTCGTCGTCCTCGTCCTCGTCCTAGTCGTCGTCCTCGTCCTCGTCCTAGTCGTCGTCCTCGTCCTCGTCCTAGTCGTCGTCCTCGTCCTCGTCCTAGTCGTCGTCCTCGTCCTCGTCCTCGTCCTAGTCGTCGTCCTCGTCCTCGTCCTCGTCCTAGTCGTCGTCCTCGTCCTCGTCCTCGTCCTAGTCGTCGTCCTCGTCCTCGTCCTCGTCCTAGTCGTCGTCCTCGTCCTCGTCCTAGTCGTCGTCCTCGTCCTCGTCCTAGTCGTCGTCCTCGTCCTCGTCCTAGTCGTCGTCCTCGTCCTCGTCCTAGTCGTCGTCCTCGTCCTCGTCCTAGTCGTCGTCCTCGTCCTCGTCCTAGTCGTCGTCCTCGTCCTCGTCCTAGTCGTCGTCCTCGTCCTCGTCCTAGTCGTCGTCCTCGTCCTCGTCCTAGTCGTCGTCCTCGTCCTCGTCCTAGTCGTCGTCCTCGTCCTCGTCCTAGTCGTCGTCCTCGTCCTCGTCCTAGTCGTCGTCCTCGTCCTCGTCCTAGTCGTCGTCCTCGTCCTCGTCCTAGTCGTCGTCCTCGTCCTCGTCCTAGTCGTCGTCCTCGTCCTCGTCGTCCTCGTCGTGCTCGTGCTCGTCCTCGTCGTCCTCGTCGTCCTCGTCATCCTCGTCGTCCTCGTCGTCCTCGTCCTCGTCCTCGTCGTCCTCGTCCTCGTCCTCGTCCTCGTCCTCGTCCTCGTCCTCGTCGTCATCGTCCTCGTCCTCGTCGTCCTCGTCGACCTAGTCGTCCTCCTCGTCCTCGTCCACGTCCTCTTCGTCCTCGTCCTCGTCCTCGTCGTCCTCGTCCTCGTCCTCGTCCTCGTCCTCGTCGTCCTCGTCCTCGTCCTCGTCCTCGTCCTCGTCCTCGTCCTCGTCCTCGTCCTCGTCCTCGTCCTAGTCGTCGTCCTCGTCCTCGTCCTAGTCGTCGTCCTCGTCCTCGTCCTAGTCGTCGTCCTCGTCCTCGTCCTAGTCGTCGTCCTCGTCCTCGTCCTAGTCGTCGTCCTCGAACTCGTCCTAGTCGTCGTCCTCGAACTCGTCCTAGTCGTCGTCCTCGAACTCGTCCTAGTCGTCGTCCTCGTCCTCGTCCTAGTCGTCGTCCTCGTCCTCGTCCTAGTCGTCGTCCTCGTCCTCGTCCTAGTCGTCGTCCTCGTCCTCGTCCTAGTCGTCGTCCTCGTCCTCGTGTAGTCGTCGTCCTCGTCCTCGTCCTAGTCGTCGTCCTCGTCCTCGTCCTAGTCGTCGTCCTCGTCCTCGTCCTAGTCGTCGTCCTCGTCCTCGTCCTCGTCCTAGTCGTCGTCCTCGTCCTCGTCCTAGTCGTCGTCCTCGAACTCGTCCTAGTCGTCGTCCTCGAACTCGTCCTAGTCGTCGTCCTCGAACTCGTCCTAGTCGTCGTCCTCGAACTCGTCCTAGTCGTCGTCCTCGTCCTCGTCCTAGTCGTCGTCCTCGTCCTCGTCCTAGTCGTCGTCCTCGTCCTCGTCCTAGTCGTCGTCCTCGTCCTCGTCCTAGTCGTCGTCCTCGTCCTCGTCCTCGTCCTAGTCGTCGTCCTCGTCCTCGTCCTCGTCCTCGTCCTCGTCCTAGTCGTCGTCCTCGTCCTCGTCCTAGTCGTCGTCCTCGTCCTCGTCCTAGTCGTCGTCCTCGTCCTCGTCCTAGTCGTCGTCCTCGTCCTCGTCCTAGTCGTCGTCCTCGTCCTCGTCCTAGTCGTCGTCCTCGTCCTCGTCCTCGTCCTAGTCGTCGTCCTCGTCCTCGTCCTCGTCCTAGTCGTCGTCCTCGTCCTCGTCCTCGTCCTAGTCGTCGTCCTCGTCCTCGTCCTCGTCCTAGTCGTCGTCCTCGTCCTCGTCCTAGTCGTCGTCCTCGTCCTCGTCCTAGTCGTCGTCCTCGTCCTCGTCCTAGTCGTCGTCCTCGTCCTCGTCCTCGTCCTAGTCGTCGTCCTCGTCCTCGTCCTAGTCGTCGTCCTCGTCCTCGTCCTAGTCGTCGTCCTCGTCCTCGTCCTAGTCGTCGTCCTCGTCCTCGTCCTAGTCGTCGTCCTCGTCCTCGTCCTAGTCGTCGTCCTCGTCCTCGTCCTAGTCGTCGTCCTCGTCCTCGTCCTAGTCGTCGTCCTCGTCCTCGTCCTAGTCGTCGTCCTCGTCCTCGTCCTAGTCGTCGTCCTCGTCCTCGTCCTAGTCGTCGTCCTCGTCCTCGTCCTAGTCGTCGTCCTCGTCCTCGTCGTCCTCGTCGTGCTCGTGCTCGTCCTCGTCGTCCTCGTCGTCCTCGTCATCCTCGTCGTCCTCGTCGTCCTCGTCCTCGTCCTCGTCGTCCTCGTCCTCGTCCTCGTCCTCGTCCTCGTCCTCGTCCTCGTCGTCATCGTCCTCGTCCTCGTCGTCCTCGTCGACCTAGTCGTCCTCCTCGTCCTCGTCCACGTCCTCTTCGTCCTCGTCCTCGTCCTCGTCGTCCTCGTCCTCGTCCTCGTCCTCGTCCTCGTCGTCCTCGTCCTCGTCCTCGTCCTCGTCCTCGTCCTCGTCCTCGTCCTCGTCCTCGTCCTCGTCCTCGTCCTCGTCCTCGTCCTCGTCGTCCTCGTCCTCGTCGTCCTCGTCGTCCTCGTCCTCGTCGTCCTCGTTGTCCTCGTCGACCTAGTCGTCCTCCTCGTCCTCGTCCACGTCCTCTTCGTCCTCTTCGTCCTCTTCGTCCTCTTCGTCCTCTTCGTCCTCTTCGTCCTCTTCGTCCTCGTCCTCGTCCTCGTCCTCGTCGTCCTCGTCCTCGTCCTCGTCGTCCTCGTCCTCGTCCTCGTCGTCCTCGTCCTCGTCCTCGTCGTCCTCGTCCTCGTCCTCGTCGTCCTCGTCCTCGTCCTCGTCGTCCTCGTCCTCGTCCTCGTCGTCCTCGTCCTCGTCCTCGTCGTCCTCGTCCTCGTCCTCGTCGTCCTCGTCCTCGTCCTCGTCGTCCTCGTCCTCGTCCTCGTCGTCCTCGTCCTCGTCCTCGTCGTCCTCGTCCTCGTCCTCGTCGTCCTCGTCCTCGTCCTCGTCGTCCTCGTCCTCGTCCTCGTCGTCCTCGTCCTCGTCCTCGTCGTCCTCGTCCTCGTCCTCGTCGTCCTCGTCCTCGTCCTCGTCGTCCTCGTCCTCGTCCTCGTCGTCCTCGTCCTCGTCCTCGTCGTCCTCGTCCTCGTCCTCGTCGTCCTCGTCCTCGTCCTCGTCGTCCTCGTCCTCGTCCTCGTCGTCCTCGTCCTCGTCCTCGTCGTCCTCGTCCTCGTCCTCGTCGTCCTCGTCCTCGTCCTCGTCGTCCTCGTCCTCGTCCTCGTCGTCCTCGTCCTCGTCCTCGTCGTCCTCGTCCTCGTCCTCGTCGTCCTCGTCCTCGTCCTCGTCGTCCTCGTCCTCGTCCTCGTCGTCCTCGTCCTCGTCCTCGTCCTCGTCGTCCTCGTCCTCGTCCTCGTCGTCCTCGTCCTCGTCCTCGTCGTCCTCGTCCTCGTCCTCGTCGTCCTCGTCCTCGTCCTCGTCGTCCTCGTCCTCGTCCTCGTCGTCCTCGTCCTCGTCCTCGTCGTCCTCGTCCTCGTCCTCGTCGTCCTCGTCCTCGTCCTCGTCGTCCTCGTCCTCGTCCTCGTCGTCCTCGTCCTCGTCCTCGTCGTCCTCGTCCTCGTCCTCGTCGTCCTCGTCCTCGTCCTCGTCGTCCTCGTCCTCGTCCTCGTCGTCCTCGTCCTCGTCCTCGTCGTCCTCGTCCTCGTCCTCGTCGTCCTCGTCCTCGTCCTCGTCGTCCTCGTCCTCGTCCTCGTCGTCCTCGTCCTCGTCCTCGTCGTCCTCGTCCTCGTCCTCGTCGTCCTCGTCCTCGTCCTCGTCGTCCTCGTCCTCGTCCTCGTCGTCCTCGTCCTCGTCCTCGTCGTCCTCGTCCTCGTCCTCGTCGTCCTCGTCCTCGTCCTCGTCGTCCTCGTCCTCGTCCTCGTCGTCCTCGTCCTCGTCCTCGTCGTCCTCGTCCTCGTCCTCGTCGTCCTCGTCCTCGTCCTCGTCGTCCTCGTCCTCGTCCTCGTCGTCCTCGTCCTCGTCCTCGTCGTCCTCGTCCTCGTCCTCGTCGTCCTCGTCCTCGTCCTCGTCGTCCTCGTCCTCGTCCTCGTCGTCCTCGTCCTCGTCCTCGTCCTCGTCGTCCTCGTCCTCGTCCTCGTCGTCCTCGTCCTCGTCCTCGTCGTCCTCGTCCTCGTCCTCGTCGTCCTCGTCCTCGTCCTCGTCGTCCTCGTCCTCGTCCTCGTCGTCCTCGTCCTCGTCCTCGTCGTCCTCGTCCTCGTCCTCGTCGTCCTCGTCCTCGTCCTCGTCGTCCTCGTCCTCGTCCTCGTCGTCCTCGTCCTCGTCCTCGTCGTCCTCGTCCTCGTCCTCGTCGTCCTCGTCCTCGTCCTCGTCGTCCTCGTCCTCGTCCTCGTCGTCCTCGTCCTCGTCCTCGTCGTCCTCGTCCTCGTCCTCGTCGTCCTCGTCCTCGTCCTCGTCGTCCTCGTCCTCGTCCTCGTCGTCCTCGTCCTCGTCCTCGTCGTCCTCGTCTTCGTCCTCGTCGTCCTCGTCTTCGTCCTCGTCGTCCTCGTCTTCGTCCTCGTCGTCCTCGTCTTCGTCCTCGTCGTCCTCGTCGACCTAGTCGTCCTCCTCGTCCTCTTCGTCCTCTTCGTCCTCTTCGTCCTCTTCGTCCTCGTCGACCTAGTCGTCCTCCTCGTCCTCGTCGACCTAGTCGTCCTCATCCTCGTCGTCCTCCTCGTCCTCGTCCTCGTCCTAGTCGTCGTGCTCGTCCTCGTCCTAGTCGTCGTCCTCGTCCTCGTCCTAGTCGTCGTCCTCGTCCTCGTCCTCGTCCTAGTCGTCGTCCTCGTCCTCGTCCTAGTCGTCGTCCTCGTCCTCGTCCTAGTCGTCGTCCTCGTCCTCGTCCTAGTCGTCGTCCTCGTCCTCGTCCTAGTCGTCGTCCTCGTCCTCGTCCTAGTCGTCGTCCTCGTCCTCGTCCTAGTCGTCGTCCTCGTCCTCGTCCTAGTCGTCGTCCTCGTCCTCGTCCTAGTCGTCGTCCTCGTCTCGTCCTAGTCGTCGTCCTCGTCCTCGTCCTAGTCGTCGTCCTCGTCCTCGTCCTAGTCGTCGTCCTCGTCCTCGTCCTAGTCGTCGTCCTCGTCCTCGTCCTAGTCGTCGTCGTGGTCCTCGTCCTCGTCCTAGTCGTCGTCCTCGTCCTCGTCCTAGTCGTCGTCCTCGTCCTCGTCGTCCTCGTCGTGCTCGTCCTCGTCCTCGTCGTCCTCGTCGTCCTCGTCATCCTCGTCGTCCTCGTCGTCCTCGTCCTCGTCCTCGTCCTCGTCCTCGTCCTCGTCGTCCTCGTCCTCGTCCTCGTCCTCGTCCTCGTCCTCGTCCTCGTCCTCGTCGTCCTCGTCCTCGTCCTTGTCGTCCTCGTCCTCGTCCTCGTCCTCGTCGTCCTCGTCCTCGTCCTCGTCGTCCTCGTCCTCGTCCTCGTCCTCGTGATCGTCGTCCTCGTCCTCATCCTCGTCGTCCTCGTCCTCGTCCTCGTCCTCGTCCTCGTCGTCCTCGTCCTCGTCCTCGTCCTCGTCGTCCTCGTCCTCGTCCTCGTCGACCTAGTCGTCCTCCTCGTCCTCGTCCACGTCCTCTTCGTCCTCTTCGTCCTCTTCGTCCTCTTCGTCCTCTTCGTCCTCTTCGTCCTCTTCGTCCTCTTCGTCCTCTTCGTCCTCTTCGTCCTCTTCGTCCTCTTCGTCCTCTTCGTCCTCTTCGTCCTCTTCGTCCTCTTCGTCCTCTTCGTCCTCTTCGTCCTCTTCGTCCTCTTCGTCCTCGTCCTCGTCCTCGTCCTCGTCGTCCTCGTCCTCGTCCTCGTCCTCGTCCTCGTCCTCGTCCTCGTCCTCGTCGTCCTCGTCCTCGTCCTCGTCGTCCTCGTCCTCGTCCTCGTCCTCGTCCTCGTCGTCCTCGTCCTCGTCCTCGTCGTCCTCGTCCTCGTCCTCGTCGTCCTCGTCCTCGTCCTCGTCGTCCTCGTCCTCGTCCTCGTCCTCGTGATCGTCGTCCTCGTCCTCATCCTCGTCGTCCTCGTCCTCGTCCTCGTCCTCGTCGTCCTCGTCCTCGTCCTCGTCCTCGTCCTCGTCCTCGTCCTCGTCCTCGTCCTCGTCCTCGTCCTCGTCCTCGTCCTCGTCCTCGTCCTCGTCCTCGTCCTCGTCCTCGTCCTCGTCCTCGTCCTCGTCCTCGTCCTCGTCCTCGTCCTCGTCCTCGTCCTCGTCCTCGTCCTCGTCGTCCTCGTCCTCGTCCTCGTCCTCGTCGTCCTCGTCCTCGTCCTCGTCCTCGTCGTCCTCGTCCTCGTCCTCGTCCTCGTCGTCCTCGTCCTCGTCGTCCTCGTGGTCCTCGTCGACCTAGTCGTCCTCCTCGTCCTCGTCCACTTCGTCCTCTTCGTCCTCTTCGTCCTCTTCGTCCTCTTCGTCCTCTTCGTCCTCTTCGTCCTCTTCGTCCTCTTCGTCCTCTTCGTCCTCTTCGTCCTCTTCGTCCTCTTCGTCCTCTTCGTCCTCTTCGTCCTCTTCGTCCTCTTCGTCCTCTTCGTCCTCTTCGTCCTCTTCGTCCTCTTCGTCCTCGTCCTCGTCCTCGTCCTCGTCCTCGTCGTCCTCGTCCTCGTCCTCGTCGTCCTCGTCCTCGTCCTCGTCCTCGTCCTCGTCCTCGTCGTCCTCGTCCTCGTCCTCGTCGTCCTCGTCCTCGTCCTCGTCCTCGTGATCGTCGTCCTCGTCCTCATCCTCGTCGTCCTCGTCCTCGTCCTCGTCCTCGTCGTCCTCGTCCTCGTCCTCGTCCTCGTCCTCGTCCTCGTCCTCGTCCTCGTCCTCGTCCTCGTCCTCGTCCTCGTCCTCGTCGTCCTCGTCCTCGTCTTCGTCCTCGTCGTCCTCGTCTTCGTCCTCGTCGTCCTCGTCTTCGTCCTCGTCGTCCTCGTCTTCGTCCTCGTCGTCCTCGTCTTCGTCCTCGTCGTCCTCGTCGACCTAGTCGTCCTCCTCGTCCTCTTCGTCCTCTTCGTCCTCTTCGTCCTCTTCGTCCTCGTCGACCTAGTCGTCCTCCTCGTCCTCGTCGACCTAGTCGTCCTCATCCTCGTCGTCCTCCTCGTCCTCGTCCTCGTCCTAGTCGTCGTGCTCGTCCTCGTCCTAGTCGTCGTCCTCGTCCTCGTCCTAGTCGTCGTCCTCGTCCTCGTCCTCGTCCTAGTCGTCGTCCTCGTCCTCGTCCTAGTCGTCGTCCTCGTCCTCGTCCTAGTCGTCGTCCTCGTCCTCGTCCTAGTCGTCGTCCTCGTCCTCGTCCTCTTCGTCCTCTTCGTCCTCTTCGTCCTCTTCGTCCTCTTCGTCCTCTTCGTCCTCTTCGTCCTCTTCGTCCTCTTCGTCCTCTTCGTCCTCTTCGTCCTCTTCGTCCTCTTCGTCCTCTTCGTCCTCGTCCTCGTCCTCGTCCTCGTCGTCCTCGTCCTCGTCCTCGTCCTCGTCCTCGTCCTCGTCCTCGTCCTCGTCCTCGTCCTCGTCCTCGTCGTCCTCGTCCTCGTCCTCGTCCTCGTCCTCGTCCTCGTCCTCGTCCTCGTCGTCCTCGTCCTCGTCCTCGTCGTCCTCGTCCTCGTCCTCGTCCTCGTCGTCCTCGTCGTCCTCGTCGTCCTCGTCATCCTCGTCGTCCTCGTCGTCCTCGTCCTCGTCCTCGTCCTCGTCCTCGTCCTCGTCGTCCTCGTCCTCGTCCTCGTCCTCGTCCTCGTCGTCCTCGTCCTCGTCCTCGTCGTCCTCGTCCTCGTCCTCGTCGTCCTCGTCCTCGTCCTCGTCGTCCTCGTCCTCGTCCTCGTCGTCCTCGTCCTCGTCCTCGTCGTCCTCGTCCTCGTCCTCGTCGTCCTCGTCCTCGTCCTCGTCGTCCTCGTCCTCGTCCTCGTCGTCCTCGTCCTCGTCCTCGTCGTCCTCGTCCTCGTCCTCGTCGTCCTCGTCCTCGTCCTCGTCGTCCTCGTCCTCGTCCTCGTCGTCCTCGTCCTCGTCCTCGTCGTCCTCGTCCTCGTCCTCGTCGTCCTCGTCCTCGTCCTCGTCGTCCTCGTCCTCGTCCTCGTCGTCCTCGTCCTCGTCCTCGTCGTCCTCGTCCTCGTCCTCGTCGTCCTCGTCCTCGTCCTCGTCGTCCTCGTCCTCGTCCTCGTCGTCCTCGTCCTCGTCCTCGTCGTCCTCGTCCTCGTCCTCGTCGTCCTCGTCCTCGTCCTCGTCGTCCTCGTCTTCGTCCTCGTCGTCCTCGTCTTCGTCCTCGTCGTCCTCGTCTTCGTCCTCGTCGTCCTCGTCTTCGTCCTCGTCGTCCTCGTCTTCGTCCTCGTCGTCCTCGTCGACCTAGTCGTCCTCCTCGTCCTCTTCGTCCTCTTCGTCCTCGTCGACCTAGTCGTCCTCCTCGTCCTCGTCGACCTAGTCGTCCTCATCCTCGTCGTCCTCCTCGTCCTCGTCCTCGTCCTAGTCGTCGTGCTCGTCCTCGTCCTAGTCGTCGTGCTCGTCCTCGTCCTAGTCGTCGTCCTCGTCCTCGTCCTAGTCGTCGTCCTCGTCCTCGTCCTAGTCGTCGTCCTCGTCCTCGTCCTAGTCGTCGTCCTCGTCCTCGTCCTAGTCGTCGTCCTCGTCCTCGTCCTCGTCCTAGTCGTCGTCCTCGTCCTCGTCCTAGTCGTCGTCCTCGTCCTCGTCCTAGTCGTCGTCCTCGTCCTCGTCCTAGTCGTCGTCCTCGTCCTCGTCCTAGTCGTCGTCCTCGTCCTCGTCCTAGTCGTCGTCCTCGTCCTCGTCCTAGTCGTCGTCCTCGTCCTCGTCCTAGTCGTCGTCCTCGTCCTCGTCCTAGTCGTCGTCCTCGTCCTCGTCCTAGTCGTCGTCCTCGTCCTCGTCCTAGTCGTCGTCCTCGTCCTCGTCCTAGTCGTCGTCCTCGTCCTCGTCCTAGTCGTCGTCCTCGTCCTCGTCCTAGTCGTCGTCCTCGTCCTCGTCCTAGTCGTCGTCCTCGTCCTCGTCCTAGTCGTCGTCCTCGTCCTCGTCCTAGTCGTCGTCCTCGTCCTCGTCCTAGTCGTCGTCCTCGTCCTCGTCCTAGTCGTCGTCCTCGTCCTCGTCCTAGTCGTCGTCCTCGTCCTCGTCCTCGTCGTCCTCGTCCTCGTCCTCGTCGTCCTCGTCCTCGTCCTCGTCGTCCTCGTCCTCGTCCTCGTCGTCCTCGTCCTCGTCCTCGTCGTCCTCGTCCTCGTCCTCGTCGTCCTCGTCTTCGTCCTCGTCGTCCTCGTCTTCGTCCTCGTCGTCCTCGTCTTCGTCCTCGTCGTCCTCGTCTTCGTCCTCGTCGTCCTCGTCGACCTAGTCGTCCTCCTCGTCCTCTTCGTCCTCTTCGTCCTCTTCGTCCTCTTCGTCCTCGTCGACCTAGTCGTCCTCCTCGTCCTCGTCGACCTAGTCGTCCTCATCCTCGTCGTCCTCCTCGTCCTCGTCCTCGTCCTAGTCGTCGTGCTCGTCCTCGTCCTAGTCGTCGTCCTCGTCCTCGTCCTAGTCGTCGTCCTCGTCCTCGTCCTCGTCCTAGTCGTCGTCCTCGTCCTCGTCCTAGTCGTCGTCCTCGTCCTCGTCCTAGTCGTCGTCCTCGTCCTCGTCCTAGTCGTCGTCCTCGTCCTCGTCCTAGTCGTCGTCCTCGTCCTCGTCCTCGTCCTAGTCGTCGTCCTCGTCCTCGTCCTAGTCGTCGTCCTCGTCCTCGTCCTAGTCGTCGTCCTCGTCCTCGTCCTAGTCGTCGTCCTCGTCTCGTCCTAGTCGTCGTCCTCGTCCTCGTCCTAGTCGTCGTCCTCGTCCTCGTCCTAGTCGTCGTCCTCGTCCTCGTCCTAGTCGTCGTCCTCGTCCTCGTCCTAGTCGTCGTCGTCGTCCTCGTCCTCGTCCTAGTCGTCGTCCTCGTCCTCGTCCTAGTCGTCGTCCTCGTCCTCGTCGTCCTCGTCGTGCTCGTCCTCGTCCTCGTCGTCCTCGTCGTCCTCGTCATCCTCGTCGTCCTCGTCGTCCTCGTCCTCGTCCTCGTCCTCGTCCTCGTCCTCGTCGTCCTCGTCCTCGTCCTCGTCCTCGTCCTCGTCCTCGTCGTCCTCGTCCTCGTCCTTGTCGTCCTCGTCCTCGTCCTCGTCCTCGTCGTCCTCGTCCTCGTCCTCGTCGTCCTCGTCCTCGTCCTCGTCCTCGTGATCGTCGTCCTCGTCCTCATCCTCGTCGTCCTCGTCCTCGTCCTCGTCCTCGTCCTCGTCGTCCTCGTCCTCGTCCTCGTCCTCGTCGTCCTCGTCCTCGTCCTCGTCGACCTAGTCGTCCTCCTCGTCCTCGTCCACGTCCTCTTCGTCCTCTTCGTCCTCTTCGTCCTCTTCGTCCTCTTCGTCCTCTTCGTCCTCTTCGTCCTCTTCGTCCTCTTCGTCCTCTTCGTCCTCTTCGTCCTCTTCGTCCTCTTCGTCCTCTTCGTCCTCTTCGTCCTCTTCGTCCTCTTCGTCCTCTTCGTCCTCGTCGTCCTCGTCCTCGTCCTCGTCCTCGTCCTCGTCCTCGTCCTCGTCCTCGTCGTCCTCGTCCTCGTCGTCCTCGTCCTCGTCCTCGTCGTCCTCGTCCTCGTCCTCGTCCTCGTCCTCGTCGTCCTCGTCCTCGTCCTCGTCGTCCTCGTCCTCGTCCT